>NC_048289.1:3986631-4124131 GCF_009762535.1 Notolabrus celidotus
GTTCAGTACTGACTCTGAGCGTTGTGAAATCTTTTAATGGCCTCCAAAACTGTCTTTGAACATTTTCCTCTAATCAGTGCACATTATGGACAGCTGGCAGTCCAGGTAGTAACCTGTAGGAGTGAGTACTGAGAGACCATTCTTCAATAAAGTCTTACATCCGATCCCTCATGAAGCCTGAATATAGCGCTGCATCAAAAGCCTTTATTATATTATATACTATAACAGACGAGTTACATCTTAAATGCCACACAAGGCCAAATATGTGATATATTTTCTTCTGAACTGTAAAGGTTCAGAAGGGCTCCACTGGCTGTATAAGCATAGACAACATGCCTCCATCTCTTCACATGTACAAAAAACAGAAAGCCAAAATAGCGCCATGATTGGCACTGACATCTTGCCCTGGTGATGTATTTTGGAGCCAAGGCACACGCAGAAGCGATCTGGCTGAGAGGAGCCGCAGGATTTATGTCACCCCTTCTGCTAACTGAAGCACAAATTTAACTCCCAGATAAAACACCACAGACCCCTCAGGTCAGGACGGTCCGCAGCAGAACAGAGAGGGTTATGAGAAGTTCAATGACTCTTGTGTTAGTGTTTGTTACAGTTTCTCTCTCTGGTGCTCCCTCGCTCCGCTGATCCAATAAAGAGTTACATCAATCATGGCATCACAGCTTCTACTTTCATTATCAGATAACAAAAATAAACTTCTCTGGAAAATAAACACAACCAGCATGATGACAAATAACTTTCATGGTTGAAAAAATGTTTCAGGAAAGTTCATTTGAATTTTTTTTGTATTTAAATTCATCTAGTTTGATGTTGATCTCTTAACAAGGAAGAGGCGGGCTATGTAACCTTTACTGCAGCTAGCCACCGATGTTTGGTGTTGACCATATGGACTGTATAAATAATGAACATAATATCTGTGACGTCACCCATCTGTTTCTGAAGAGCTGTTTTTGAAGCTGTTCATTGGTGGGTGCCATATTGGAAATGCTGAACTCAACCAAACTTCTGTCGAGGTAGTGTAAGGTATGGAGTGGATGGCTATGGATTGATCCTCCAGGCTGTAAACTGTTGTTATTTCTGCTGTAAAGATTGGCTTTTTGAATGGGTGTGTATGTGGTTCCAGGTACTTCCGGAGCCAGCCTCAAGTGGACACTTGAGGAACTGCAGTTTTTAACAAACCCGCATTGTCTTCAATTCTCGCGGCCGGAGGTTGCTGCTTGGTGATGACCTTTCTTTGCAGAGCACTTGTGCTGTCCGTCTTTTTATTAAGTCCATGCAGAGCGCTCAATTTAGATTTTAACTGGAAAGAAAAGAAAGAAGAAAAAGAAACTGCTTAAATAAACCCACAACGTAAAAACATTCGGTATCACATGAGACTCTGGTCTGCTGGATAAAAGTCCTTATGCCAAACCGCCAGCTGCCAACCTGAAAAGACTTCATTCATTTAAGAGAACTGAGCAGCAGAGGGGGGCTAGTCTCTGCAGATTGGTAGCTGCTGGATTCATCAGTACCTCATAACTATCAAGGCTACCACCTTACTATTGCTGGCAGGGTGGTGATAAAAAGAGCTACACATCTGCATGGAAACTACACAATGCTGAACAAATTGAAGTCATTTTCTTGTGCACTGGTGCAGCTTGCAAATATTCTAGATTTTACTTCATCTCCTGGTGGTCGCCCCCTGACTTTAAAAAGAAATGCTGGTCATAAGAAGCTGCTGTACAGATAACCTTGATGGTTCATTATGGTGTGACACTCTTGTCAAGTTTTATTACACAGGTTACATTAGTGACCCGTCACACAGAAAATGAGTAGCCATGATCTTAAAATGAAAACATTGTACTTTTCTCAGGACAATGAAAATCAGTAGTTGTAGACACAGACGCAGGGATGGTGTGTAGTCAACATAGAGCCCTGAAAGCTGCCTGATGTGAGGGATGCTGCAGCTCCAGTACTGTCTGGAACTATGAAGAGAGAGCACATCTCTCCAGTTTTAGCTTCTCTACACTGACTCCCCATAAAATTATTCTAAACTACAAAGCTCTTAATGGTCAGACACCTTCATTTCTTAAAGAGCTCACAGTGCCCTATTACCCCTCTAGAACACTACACTCCCAACATGCAGGCCTGCTCATCGTACCTAAAGTCTCTAAAAGTAGTATGGGAGGTAGAACCTTCAGTTATCAGGCCCCTCTCCTTTGGAATCATCTACCAGTCAGCGTCTGGGAGGCAGACACCCTCTCTACTTTTCAAACTTTCCTTTTTGATAAAACTTATAGTTCGAGTTGGATCAGGCTTGGACCAGCTCTTAGTTATGCTGCTATAGTCTTAGACTAACACACCGGGATGCTGTCTTTCCCTCTCTCTCCTCTCTCTCTCTGTCTCTTACTTTAACTCTTCATGTCCCATTAAAGTTACTAACCATAGACCTTTCTGGAGTCCCTGAGCTCCCTTGTCTCGTAGGTCCCTCTGGATCTCTGCTGCTGTGGACGTCCCAGACTCCAGCTGCTACAACTACTACTATCAGTCTCACCACTATCATCTCTCTCTCTTCATCTCCCTCTATCTCTCTCTCCATCACGGTCTCAGCAGATGTCTAACATGAGTCTGGTCCTGCTGGAGGTTTCTGCCTGTTAAAGGAAGTTTGTCCTTGCCACTGTAACTTGCTAAATGCTGCAAAGTGCTCTGCTCATGGTGGATTAAGATGAGATCAGACTGAGTCCTGTCTGTAAGATGGGACTGGATCTTATCCTGTCTTGATGTTGGTTCTTTGTTAATAATAGAACATAGAGTATGGTCTAAGACCAGTCTGAGGATAACATGTGTTGGGATTCGGCGCTTTATAAATAAAGATTGATTGATTGAATTCAGAATTGATCCAACAGCTTAAGAACCAAGTGTTGTTATTTTTAAACAAGACACAATAAGGACTCAAGATGACTGGTGTTAAATATCAAGAAACTCAGAATGTGAAAGAGGGTTTATGTTGGAGACAAGTTAAACCAGCAGAGAGATCTGAAAACGTCCAAACAAGATTACATGACTTGTTAGGATGGATTTTTACAGGATAGAGGCTTTTTGAGATAACATTTCCCCCAGATCAGAGAGGAGGGAGGCAGGTCCGACAAAATAAAGAAACACTGATACAGAGAGGGATAGATTGGAAGGTTTAGAGAGAGAGAGAGAGAGAGTGAGAGAGAGAGAGCGATGAACGAGGGAATGAGGGAACCGAAGGGATGAGCGAGGGAAATCTGGGTTTAAGAGCTTTGCTCTGCTTTAGCACGAGCAAATTATTCAGAGCCTGCAAACAATGGAGCCAAGAGAGGAAGAGGACTCAGCTGAGATCAACACCATGTAGGAATTAATGAAGTTCTCCGCCAACACACAGCAGAGAGATTTTACAGTCTGGAGGCTGGAGACGCTCCTCTAATTGTGTTTTGATAAAACAGTAATGTCTCAAACTTCATTTTCCAATTATAACAGCTGCTCTGATTAACACGGGAACGTTTTCGCCCGCTCTGCATTTTGTCTTTCAGTAAGCAGGAGCTGAAGAATGAACCTCTGTTTGCAGAGACTCGATTTTACTCTGATAGCAGTTCTTTTTAATTATGTAGATTGAAAACAAGAAAACTGACCGTAACAAGTGAGAGAAGAGTTAACGGTTTATGTTTTATTTCCCTATATGTTTATATTTTAAAACAGACATCAGTGGATATGATGTTGTACATACTGCTCCGTCTGCCTTCCTCACTGCGGGAGCAAACTTTTATGCATGCTGCCATTTAGGAGCTTAAAAATTGCAGATGTTGTGTCTCAATATGTCTCTTTGATCGTGTTATACTGAGGTATGAATGTCAGAGCGTGATCAAGCTTTTGGGGGCGTGTCTTTGACATTCATCTACTTTTAAAACTTAGCTTTAAATGAGCTCTAATTGGGACTTTCCTGTCCTGACACAACCTCTTCTTTATGCAATATTCAGCTCTGACTTACATCAGAAATTATGTCACACAGATTTAGATAGAGGAGGATCAACTCAGCCGTGCCAAAAATAGATGTTTTGTGTGAGTTTAGTTGAGTTTACCCTCAATAGAGTCCTAATCTGAGGCTAAATCAGGCTGCTTCATCATGACTCTGATCTTTACGCTGCCGCCTGTCTGCTGTTAATGACAAGAGTGTAGCATGACTGAGTGTGTTACAGCGCTGATAGATCATGTATTGATCTCTCTCACACACACACACACACACACACACACACACACACACACACACACACACACACACACACACACAGACACACTCTGTGCCTTCCTGTTCTGCCAACACCCCGATTAAACCTCTAAAGTAGATTGCATAATACACACAACAGAAGCGGGGCAGTGGAGATTTAGAACAGCAACCTCTCTCCCTGTCTCTCTCTCTCTGTCTCTCTCTCTCTGTCTCTCTCTCTCTCTCTCTCTCTCTCTCTCTCTCTCTCTCTCTCTCTCTCTCTCTCTCTCTCTCTCTCTCTCTCTTTCCCCCCCTCTCTCTCACTCTTTCCCTCGTTCCCTCTCTCTCTCTGATGAAGGGATTGCATAAGGAAAGGGAAGGGATGGATTCAGGTCATGATGGCTCTGGGAGCCAGTATGAGTGATTAGACCAGACACGCTCAGGCAACTGGAGCTGGCTCCCCGTCTGCAGCGGAGAGAGGGATGGAGGGAAATGAAGGAGAGACAGACAGAGCAGAGACCGGCCTCCCAGGCTGTCAACCCATTCCACTTGACTGCTGTTCTATTCCTGACCAGGCTGTGTGCTGTTCCAAAAATAAAACACTATGAAGGAGTGGGCGAGCTCTTGCATATGCAGCAACACTCCCCTTCACGCTCTAAAAAAAGACTGTGTACACACTAACTTCTTGAGTGCAGGACGAGAAATGTACCTTATTTGTTTTGGCATGAAGACGGAGCTGCAGCTGTTAACTCAGACATTACACCAACTGATAACAAACTTCTCCATAAGCTGTGTTGGAGAAGATGTGTGAGTGTAGAGAGATAAGCTACTTGTTACTCTACTTAGCATTAAGCTTCATTACACCACAGATACCCCCAGAGAAGAGCAGTGAGCTAAGCTAAACAGCACAGGAAAACGTAGCTTGTAGTAATTTTATTTTATCTTTAAAAATTAATTAATACATTTATTGTACATACACTACCAGTCAAAAGTTTGGAAACACCTTCTCATTCAAGGGTTTGTATTTATTTTAATGATTGTAAACACTGTAGATTAATACTGAAGACATCAAAACTATGAAAGAACATATATGGAATTATTTAATGAACAAAAAAGTGTTAAACAAAGCAGAATCTGTTTTATATTTTAGATTCTGTAAAGTAGCCCCCTTTTTCCTTCATGACAGCTTTGCACACTCTTGGTATTCTCTCAGTCTGCTTCATGAAGTGGTCTCCTGGAATGGTTTCTAATGAACATGAGCCTTGTCAAGAGTTCATTTGTAGAATGACTTGCCTTCTTAATGTGTTTGAGACCATCAGTTGTGTTGTTCAGAGGTAGGGTTAATACACAATGGATAGCCCTATTTGACTACTGTTGTAATCCAGATTATGGCCTAACCAGATTATTTCATAGTTTTGATGTCTTCAGTATTAATCTACAATGTGGAAAATAATTAAAGTAAATAAAAACCGTTAAATGAGAAGGTGTGTCCAAACTTTTGACTGGTAGTGTACATTAAGGCATCCATCTCAAGTCATTTAAATTAGTGATCAACTTTTCCGTTTGAGCTAAATCAATGTTTTAATATAAATAACACTGAGATCACCGTCATGTTCCCTCTCCATCACAGCTGGGTAGAAACAGCGAGCTGCCTGGAGGCTCCGTCACTGGACAGGAAATATGCACAGTTGCCTAGAAACAGGCGGTGGGCACACTTATCCACTGGGTCATCTTTGCCCCGCTCCCGTGATCTCTAAGTTTCAACTCCTCACTGTGTCATACGTTATCGTCCTCCTGTATGTTCAGATGTTAGCTTTAATTAGCCACAGTTAGCTGCTGTTTGGGGAGACAGTGAAATAGAGGGAGATGGATAGAGACAAACAAACAGGATCATGTGAGCAGACTACTCTGAGGACGGTTAACTTGATATCAGTGGGCTACATTATTTTATTTGGATGTTCAACCCCCTTTCGAAAGGTGCATCTCGACCAAGAGTTCTGAGGTCTTTTAGCCCCCAGAACCACTTCCCCCTGAACTAAAAGGTTCCTGTGCCCCAACTGTTGTCTGCGTTTCGACCGCGGGCTGAGGTTCTTGGGTAGATTGAACAAATCAGGCCAGTGATGTATGGAGGGGAGTAAAACAAAGACGAATGCCATTCATCACAGATGACACCATAGAAGCAGACGGACAGGCAGGTTGCTCATTATGAGCAACACAACAGTTAGCCTGTTAGCATGAAGAGACTCAGCTGGTGCTGTTTTAGATGGCGCTATATTTCATCACAGATGGATTCACTGAATCAACACGTGAGAGGAGATAAGCGCGAGTAGCAAAGACGTTTCAACACGGCTTTAAAATCCTTTTGAACTCAAAAAGCTGTGGCAGAGATCGGCCGGTGTTTTGGTTTAAACAGCGACCCTGTTAACTGGAGACTTTCAGCCGGATGCATCCCTCATAAACGTCTTTAGACGATCATTAAATATCTGATGAGGATATTTTGAAATCTTAATAAAAACTAAACTAGTTTGCATTCTCAGGAACTCCCTCTGTGTTTCAACAGCTGTGTAAACTCCACAAACACTGACACGTTCAGCTGAAGGTCTCCAGTTTACAGGGTCACTTTTAAAACCGGAACACCGGGAGAGACGCATTCACGGTGGGCTGAGAGAAGACTACTGTTACAAGCTGCTAAATCAAGAGAATCACAGCTTCTTCTTTTGAAAAGTACACACACATACAAAAAAGATAGAACAAATAAAAAATAATGAAAGAAAGAGAAATCAAGTGAATCACAGATGTGTGTGATGTTATTGTGGATGGAGGGAGGAATAAAAACACTGTGGTTAATCTACCAATCAGACACGTTCAGCGTTGCAGGCCCTGCCCCACAAAAGTCAAAGGACCTTTGAAAAGTACTACCCCCCAAGCAGGGTCTTTTTAGGGGGAGATTAACTACCCCTGAACTAAATTTAGACCCCGCGTCTACCGGTCGAAATGCACGTAGTTCCGGGGTAAAGTTCCACCAGTTGAAAAACGCCATAAGTGATCACTTGCTTGTTGATCTGCATTAACCAACGGCAAGGACGTTGTGAGAACATCTGAAGGATTGGACGGTTATGTCACCATCATAAGGAAGTCTGCAGCAAATTCACATCTGTGTAACAGCTGGTGTCAAGCACTGATCTTTGGCAGTTTCAGACCAGATCTCTCTGTTTTGCTTCGCTGTGATTGGGCTTCATACTAGGAAAAGTGACACTACCAAGCTATGAAGATAGGGCCACCATATTTCCAAACCTCTAAATCATGACACTTTAACCCACATATATGAGCTCATGGTAACTGTGCATTTTCCATCAGTGCAGGTGACCTTCCAGCCTGTTCCCACTCTTATTAATTGTTGGTTTTTAACATGGCTTTGCATGTCTGTACTTCCACTGCAGGTGACTGAAAATAGACCCTTACAGCACGTGCACAGCATGTATTACCCGGTACTTTTGGAAGACTCTCCTGGAGCTGACTTCCTTCTTCACATGACAGCTAGCCTACCTGACGTTACACAGCAGGTCCTAACAGAATGAGAAGCTGACCTAGCTCAGGATCTGAGATTGATTGACACATGAACGGACAAATCAGTATTGAACTTTGACTTGGTGGTGCATTAGAGATGATTTTCTATTGGTTGAAACAGCATCAGCCTCGGCAACGACATTGATTGACATACATACTCACAGATAAGTTCTGCGAGCACGGTGCGTAGGTTCGGTATGTGGCATTTCAACTGGATTGTTGAAAATCTGGACATATTAGTGTTTTATAGATATTTGTTGGGGGCTTGATGAAGGGACGCTCCTGATCAAACCAGGACATACTGTATGTCCACCCAACACTAGGAACACCGAGGCTAATGCTGTTGCTGCCCAATGCTGTTCAGGAGTACATCTAATGCTTTCAAAGAATCATGTCTGATTCCCTCAAAGACATTTCACTGAAGCAGTAACATTTTGCAAAGACTGGTCAACTCACAGGAACACTATTTAAAAGACAAAAAAAAAAATCACATATTATGAAGTTCAAACTCTCAAATTTCCGCCATATAAGAAAAGCTTAAATGCATGCAATGATTTTTTCTCACATCACTTATTGTTTCACAACATGGTCACGCAAAACAGCCAGTACATTAAAACCATAGACTGTATAAAAAAATGGACGTAGTATCCGTGATGTCACTCATCCGTTCCTGAGCGCTGTTTGGAAGCCAATTGTTGGCGACAGCCATATTGGAAATGCTGAACTCAATCAAACTTAGTGTGAGGTAAAGAGGCAGGGTTTGAGCCTCCTAGCCAACAGCTATGTTTTCCCGCTTGTCAGTCAAGTCAGTCATGTCCTTATTTGGGCAAAAACTCGTAATCTTAATATCTTCTGAACTGTTAGAAAAAATTCAACCCCCTGTACAGTGTGTACTGATAACGAAATTAGCTACGTAGACGTAAGCCGGTATTGAATCAGTCTGTAAACATGTTTATTTCTGCTGTAAAGATCGTCTTCTTTGAATGGGTGTGGATGTGGTTTCTGGTGCTTCTGCAGCCAGCCTCAAGTGGAAGCTTGATGAACTGCAGTTTATAACACTTCCACATGGGCTTCATATTTTGAGACCAGAGGTTGCCGCTTGGTACACAGTGGTGGACAGTAACAAAGTAAATGTACTTGAGTACTTACATATACATGTTTTGAGTATCTGTACTTTACTTGAGTATTCATTTTGGGGAACTTATTACTTTTACTCCATTTAAAAGGCAAATATCATACTTTTGACTCCTCTACATTTCTATCAGTGCTCTAGTTACTCTCTACTTTATCTTTGAAGTCAGCTGATGAGTTTTCTTTTCTGAAATCAGATCCCAAAGACCATAAACTGTTGGTGTCCTTGTGTTTGGTTTGTCTCAGTGGTGTAGTCGTACCTGGGTTGAGCGTAGATCAAACGTTCTTCAGATCAGTGCGTTCATTTAGTTGTGGTGATGATGGCTATGACTGAGAAGGATGATGATTCTCTACCTGAGCACCACGGCCATATTTTAAACCCACGTTTGAGGTTTTGAAATAAAGAATGATTGTTTGTATTGTTGTAAATCTCTGATCTGTTTAACACACTAACTTTATCACAGCCTCCAAAACATCAGCATCTAACCTGAGACAGCATGTGGAGGTCTGGAGCTAACACACTGCTTTGATTCCAGAGGAACATTGTAAACTTGTCTGTGCTTGTAGTAACTTAGTTTATATTTCATGGTAGACTTTTTACATATGAAATCATGTTTTCTAGATAAACAGAACGGAGCAGAATGTTCACCATGTATTCTTGACTGACCTCATGCTTTGTGAAAATATGTTTAGAGATATTTTAAAAAAGTACTTTGAATACTTCAGTATTTTTAAAAGCAAGTACTCCAGGACTTTAACTCAAGTCAGAATCTGACTGAACAACTTTCACTTGTGTTGGAGTAATGTTTGACCTGAATGATCTATACTTTGAATTCAGTAATGAAGACGTGTACTCCATGTGTCCACCAACAGGTTGTGTTTAGCTTCTGAAACTGAAGCCAGCTAGCATTGCAAGCAAAATAGTACTTGTGAAACTTTGTGAAGTAAATAAAAAGTGACTTATTTGCATCTTTAAAAAGTTACTGACACTAAAGATTATGAGCCTTAGAGGTGCTGGTGCTTGTTTGTTGTCTTTGGAGAGCTTGCAGCAAGATTTGTAGGTTCAATATCTAACACAGTCTCTGAGGAAAACAAACAAGTGTATTTCTTCAGATCCTGAATCAGTTTTAATGTCTGAAATCATATTAAGAGTGACACTGTGTACATTCAGAAAAGCTTATACAATGAAAAAGGGACTCTAACTGTGCAGCTAACATTTACATATCTTGGCATTGGCGTATCCAGCAGTGTCACTGACACATAACTGTCTCCTTCCATCAGCCATCAATCACAGGACTCTGATTTAAATGTTTAATGTGAAACACACTCCTCTGTTATGTAGGGTTTGCTGATGTTACTGTCCTGAGGATTTCCATACCACACAGTCAGCATCGGATCTTATACGAGACAAAAAAAACTCATGACAAAGATGAAATATTCAGGAGTAGTCGATCTGGAAGAGTTAGACGCTTGTGAAAGTGTCACTCGGATACCTCGCCACTGCATGCCATGAAAATAAATGAAGGGAGGATACACTTTCTCTCCTTTCTCCACCAGTCAGTCACCGTTTTGCCTGGAGCAGTGAAACTTGCTGAGTGTGCATGGTGTGAATCAGTGTGTGTGTGTGAGAATGTGTCTGTGTGGGGTTGCATGTTGTCCCAGCCGTTTCATTACATAAGGACCGTCGCAGCAGCAGCAGCAGCAGTCCAACGAAGTGACCACGGGCTCCTGAACAGCATGAGCTTGTAAAAGGCTTCATCAAGCAGCTGGACTGGAGACAAAAGCCTACGAACCATTTGCATAGATCCCTTTAGTATCTTCATTACATGGTCAATTATTTGGGCCTGTGATAAGGGCTGCAAGAACTGGATCAGTACCAGAACTACTCTCAGTACCAGAACTACTTTTCCTGCAGTGAGGCAATACAATCTCTGACTGTGTGAACCATCAGGTTGTGTAAATGTCTCACGGCTCTGTGATGAAAAACAATAACAGATATGAAGTGAGGGGGAATAAAGACAGACGCTCTGTGCCTCAGCATGTTGTCACATACATTAGCTGAGCTTTGCTACCCTCTAGTGGAGATAAAAGTTAGCTGCATCATGTGACACTCCCTGGATACTGTTTACATCTTTTTATTCTTTATTTTCTTTCTTCTTGGTCTTGGTCTAGACCGCACTCTATGTTCTATTAATAACAAAGACCCGACATTAAGACAGGATAAGATCAAGTCCCATCTTACAGACAGGACTCAGTCTGATCTCATCTTAATCCACCATGAGCAGAGCACTTTGCAGCATTTAGCAAGTTACAGTGGCAAGGACAAACTTCCTTTAACAGGCAGAAACCTCCAGCAGGACCAGACTCATGTTAGACACACATCTGCTGAGACCGTGTTGGAGAGAGGGATGAGGGATCTCTCCTCAGCTGCAGAGGATCAGTCACGTTGACCTCACATCTGACAACCCTTTTAGCATTTTCACTGTGATGCTTTTGAAAAATGTCAGTGTCTGAGTAAAGTCATGAAGGCTTACAAGAGTCAGGACACTCCTGTCAACTACTGCTCATGACACTTAGTCCAATAACCAATTAAGTCTATCGGTCGGCTAGTTGCAAAACCAATCTTCAGTCTGTGTCTCAATTTGTACCGCAGGCACTGAAGATAATGCAAACCATGACCCTGCAAAAAAAACAAGCCTTTGCAAAATCCTACAGCTTGTCATCAAAGTGTCTTGAATGTACGTTTTTCAAACTGTTTAAAAGTCTTCAAAGGTGCTTATACTTTAGGAAGTGTAATGGTTGAAATGAAGTAAAGCCATGAGTGTATCTGTGCCTTACTTTTATAGGCATGCATCGTTATGTGCATAAGGGATAAGGAAGGAGTATCTGTGCCATCAGAGTTTAATTTGGATTCCTGCCACTCACATGTCCATGTTGCTGTAAAGCCCAAGGTTTTGAAGTTCAGGTCCAGTTTTTGTCTGGATTCAACTTCTCTCTCTCTCTCTCTCTCTCTCTCTCTCTCTCTCTCTCTCTCTCTCTCTCTCTCTCTCTCTCTCTCTCTCTCTCTCTCTCTCTCTCTCACCCACGCTGCAAAGTGCTCTGCTCATGGTGGATTAAGATGAGATCAGACTGAGTCCTGTCTGTAAGATGGGACTGGATCTTATCCTGTCTTGATGTTGGGTCTTTGTTAATAATAGAACATAGAGTACGGTCTAGACCTGCTCTGTTTGTAAAGAGTCTGAGGATAACATTTGTTGTGATTTGGCACTTTCTAAATAAAGATTGATTGATTTATGTGTTATCTGTTTGGTGCTGGACAAAGAATTCAAAGTGAGTTTATTAAACCTTTGAGCATTTTCTAAATCACTCACAAAAATATTCCATAAAATCCTGTTTATAGACACAAAGTCCACGTACTGTTTGTGGCATTCATGCATTATCTCTTTCTCACCTGTCTGAAACCTGGACTCATATTTTATTTTGTCTTTGACTTCTGCCTCATCTCTGCAGTCAGTGTGGGGGCCTGAACTGAGCCCCAAAGTGGTCTGGTGTTGAGTTTTAGTCAACACCAGAGGATGCTGTTGCTCACACAACCTCTTCAAATAGAGAGCTGGACTGAATGACAAGCAGGAAATCACTGCTCACTGATGAGAAACAGTTCATCGTATTATTGTTTTAACTGGGAAAACAGAACACTATCTTATAGACACATAAACAATAAAATCCATCAGATTTGATTCGCTGAAAGCTTGAGCTTGGTCATTTTTTAAATATGTTCCGACTCAGAATCCATAAACCTGCAGAGTACCCGACACTGTGCTGGAGAGCTGCACAAGAAATACTGAGTCCTGAAGAAGTCTGCCTCAGTGGTGAGACTCTTTAAGTTCCCCTGTGAGGCTTGTAGGGAATCACACACACACAACTCATAACTCATAAAACATAAACAACAAGCTAGCGAAATACAAGAACAGAAAACATCACCACAGAACCGTGTACTCGGGGTCGACTACGACTGTTTCTCAAGAGCCAATGCTGATGCAGATGATTAGACAGCATGATACAAAATGCTGATATCACAGTGTTGTTGTTTTTTTTTGCATTTGACAAAATACAACCATTTTCTTGATGATAACATCCATTTTCCATGCATGTTACAATCTAAAATACATGATGATCTCTGCAGGCAATGTGCTTCACGATGGATTCATGGTGGAGGGTAGGGTTTTAGATTTTTTGTTATGCTTTAGATGTCAACACAGGACTGAAACAACAATAAACTGCATTTTCTGTACATCACAACATCATTTTTTACTTTAATTCAGCAGCCACATTAAGACAATTACAAAGTCCGCCTACTATCACCTTAAGAATATATCAAGGATTAAAGGACTCATGTCTCAGCAGGATGCAGTAAAACTCATCCATGCATTTATCTTTAGCAGACTAGACTACTGTAACGGGGTCTTTACAGGACTCCCTAAAAAGTCCATGAGATGACTGCAGCTCATACAGAATGCTGCTGCTCGAGTCCTAACAAGGACCAGAAGAGTAGACCACATCACTCCAGTTCTTAGATCTCTACACTGGCTTCCTGTCTGTCAGAGAATAGACTTTAAAATCCTGCTGATGGTTTATAAAGCACTGAATGGTTTAGGCCCCAAATACATTGCTGATCTGCTGCTACTGTATGAACCATCTGGACCTCTGAGGTCATCAGGTCCTGGTCTGCTTTCAGTCCCTAGAGTCAGAACGAAACATGGTGAAGCAGTGTTTAGTCATTATGCACCACATATCTGGAACACACTCCTTGAAAGCTGCAGGTCTGCTCCAACTCTCACATCTTTTAAATCAAAGATTAAGACCTTTATTATTCAACACTGCCTTCCTATCTTAGATTATTTTAATTCACTTTAAATGCACATTTTATATTTACTTTTAATATATTTCTAATTATCATTTTCTTTTCTGTTTTATTATATTTGTCATTTTAATTGTGTTCTTTTATGCTTGTCCGAATGTTTCCAATGCTTTTAATGTTTTAATGTAAAGCACATTGAGTTGCCCTCGTGTATGAAATGCGCTACACAAATAAAGCTGCCTTGCCTAAACACTAGCAAGTAACTGATTTAGATTTAATATGCTGTCATTCAGGATGGAAAAATACATCATCATTTAGGGGGACATTAAGATTGCTCGACAGCAGCCACACTGACAAGTGTGCAGAGTCTGCCTCACGAGCTCAGGCATTGGCTGATAAATGAGTCTATCTCTACTGTTTACAACAAAGCAACCACATTTAAAAACACAAACAGGTACCACTAAATTACAAAATAAAAACACAAGCAAACCAAAGCCCTTAACCCAATCATACACAAAGACACAACTAGTCTCCCTAACACAACCAATCATCACAAACAGCCAAGTACAATGAAATATCAAAACACAACAAGGACCCAACTACTGCTAAATGTCACAACTGAAATCAGACTTCTTAAAGACTCAACTCTGTACCGAAACACAGCTGGATATCCCAACACGTATGAATACTTCACCAAAAGCAGAATCTTCTGCACAACGAAATACCAAAAAAATAACAAAAAAAACCACAGTAAAATAATAAACTAAGTATGTCATATAATACCACCACAAAACAACCTGAGACATTTCACAGCAAAACAACAAAACTATAAAGATATGACAACACCACCAATAACGTAATAATCAATCAATCTTTATTTCTACAGCAACAAATCCCAACAAATGTCCTCCTCAGACTCTTTCCAAACAGAACAGGTCTAGACCGTACTCTGTGTTCTACTACTAACAAAGACCCAACATCAAGGCAGGATCAGATCCAGTCCCATCTTACAGACAGGACTCAGTCTGATCTCATCTTAATCCACCATGAGCAGAGCACTTTGCAGCATTTAGCAAGTTACAGTGGCAAGGACAAACTTCCTTTAACAGGCAGAAACCTCCAGCAGGACCAGACTCATGTTAGACACACATCTGCTGAGACCGTGTTGGAGAGAGGGATAGAGGGAGATGAAGAGAGAGAGATGATAGTGGTGAGACTGATAGTAGTAGTTGTAGCAGCTGGAGTCTGGAACGTCCACAGCAGCAGAGATCCAGAGGAACCTACGAGACAAGGGAGCTCAGGGACTCCAGAAAGGTCTATGGTTAGTAACTTTAATGGGATAGGGAGAGTTTAAGTAAGAGACAGGCAGACAAAGGAGAGAGAGTAGAGAGAGGGGAAGACAGGATCCCAGTGTGTCAGTCTAAGCCTATAGCAGCATAACTAAGAGCTGGTCCAAGCCTGATCCAGCTCTAACTGTAAGCTTTATCAAAAAGGAAAGTTTGACGCCTACTCTTAAAAGTAGAGAGGGTGTCTGCCTCCTGGACCTTGACTGGTAGATGATTCCAAAGGAGAGGTGTCTGATAACTGAAGGCTCTACCTCCCATGCTACTTTTAGAGACTTTAGGTACGATTAGCAGGCCTGCATGTTGGGAGCATAGTGTTCTAGGGGGGTAATAGGAGTTTCACAGAAGTTACATGATGCTCACTCGTCTGTTTTCTCAGGAGAGTTAAGTCTAATCAACTCAAACATTCAAGACTCTACAGTGATGGAGGAACAGGAAAATCTGATGAAGAAGACGTGACAAATGCAAGCCGAGCTTAGGGAACAAAGAGGACACAAACTGAAGCATAGCTGAATGACCACACAGGTCTTCTTTTATCTTTACAAAATTTAGAAAAAGGTTTAAAATAAGGACTAATGATTTACTGAAACCAGCAGCATGATACACGAGCCAACTGAACAAGAACTGAACACATGGCAGAATGAAAAAGGCCACCCATCGTCCACATTTAGTGACATAACAAAATACCACGCCAAAATGAAACACCACAACACGACCAATTACTGGGAAAACACAACTAAAAATCACATTATCAATTACAAAAACACATGTGAAGTCGGTCTCAGCAGATGTGTGTCTAACATGAGTCTGGTCCTGCTCAAGTTTTCTGCCTGTTCAAGGAAGTTTGTCCTGTCCCTGAGAGCTCCCTTGTTTCGTAGGTTCCTCCAGACGTCCAGCTGCTACGGACGTGCTGGACTCCAGGGACAGCAGCTACTACTATTACTCTCACCACTATCATCTCTCTCTCTCTTCATCTCCCTCTATCCCTCTCTCCAACACGGTCTCAGCAGATGTGTGTCTAACATGAGTCTGGTCCTGCTGGAGGTTTCTGCCTGTTAAAGGAAGTTTGTCCTTGCCACTGTAACTTGCTAAATGCTGCAAAGTGCTCTGCTCATGGTGGATTAAGATGAGATCAGACTGAGTCCTGTCTGTAAGATGGGACTGGATCTGATCCTGTCTTGATGTTGGGTCTTTGTTAATTCTATAATTTCAACAATGCAGACAAACATAACCAAACACAATGACTGCTGTTTGAATTCTTTTTTTCTGCATTAGTGCTCTGACATTCATTCAGAGTCTGTAAACATTGTCAGGGATACATTTAAGGGCAGAGTGCCTTCCTGGTGTTGATCCCTGAGTGTGATTCAGGAAAGTGACATCATCTCCCCATCGAGAAAAGAGATTTGAACCTTCTAGCCTCAGAGCGGCTACCACCTACCAGCTTCAAACCTGTTAGCCAGTGCTGCCCCGGGATGAAATACTGCCATGGGACCCCGTTCACCTCCAGTCAATGCGTGTGAGTGGCTACTGTATCTTTTCAATAGACGTTTCAAATGATATGGCCATAACAGATGCAGGTCATGAATCAAAGGTCTTAAACCACCCGGCTAGCTGATCTCTTCAACATGTGCTACTGTCAGATCTGCTCTGAAACACAACATGGACACATCACATAGAGACACACACACAGAGTGGAACAGACCCGGCTGTCAGAGTGTCTGCTCTCTGCTTCGTCCTTTCTACCTGATGCAGGTCTACATCCAAGCCCTGCATGGACCACACTGCCGATCCAGCCTTGTGTGAACTGAGCCCGTGAACGCAATGACCCCAGCACATCAACAAAGCCTGCAAGAAAATAATAATCTGAGCACAAACCCTGCACAGCATATCAAAGCATAACTCGTGTACCTTGACTTGGCCCAGCTCGAATTAGAAAAGCATAAAAGTGCCGGAAAAATAAGGATCACACATGTTTCAAATATACTGAATTTTAATTGATAATAAATTGTGCTTTTGAAGACTTTAGGCGGTGCATTGAGGTGCTTAGAGGTGTTAGTTTAATGGACGTATGCTGGGAAATCAGAGAAGAAGAACAATAATTGAGCATGTTGCAGTTTGAAAGTTGAACTGGTTTCTCAGCTGAGCTGTCGGGTGTACCTGCGATTTGTATCAAATTCACTCGTTGAACTCCTTCCAAGCCACGTTGGAGGTGGTGTGCAAATATGTACAAACAATTACCATAATAAAACCGAAGTTTATAAGTACCAGTCTGTTGTTTTACAGACCCTCGTCTCTTTAAAGCCTACACCTGGGAGGCTGTGGTTCGGGATGCCGAGCCAAAGTTTGCTCCGAATAATTAGAAAAAGCTTCAAGTATGACTGAAAAACATTGAATCCAGCGCGGTGGACTGTGTGGTCGGGTCGAACTCTGGGGTCTTGTTTTGGACTCTGTGAATGGTCTCAGGGATATTTCTGCTTAGATGTTGCAGAACTACATGAGCATTCTTTGTAATTCACTTTTTTTATTGTTTTCAAGAAAGTGCAAAATTCAGAAAGAAATAAAACAAAACAGAAACCAAATACGCGACCACTCACACACTCCCGTCACACTCATAAACAAAGGTAGTTATTCTATATTGTATTGTATCCATAAAGGGGCCCCATATGTCCATCTCCTGTCTGTTATTAAGCTTAAAAATAAGTTGTTCATAGGTAGCTATTTTGGTCATTTCTCCCAGTCGTTCATTAAAAGAGATGTTACTTTTAGTTTTCCAGTGTCTGAGCACAATCCTACATCCTGTGGTAAGAGCCAGTCTTCACCACAGAGTCTGACAATGTGACACTCTAACCCCCTGTGTTATTACACCTAAAATGCAAAGCGTAGGGCTCCACTGCAACTTGGTTTTCAGTACTTAATTGAAAAATGCTACTACATTTTTCCATAAACTCCAAGTCATTTTGCATTTATAAAGCATGTGTATAAATCTGCTCCTATCACATCTCCAGCAAATGTCAGAGTCCCGTAGCTTCAGTCTTGCCATCTTACAGGGAGTCCAGTACCTTCAGTCTTGCCATCTTACAGGGAGTCCAGTACCTTCAGTCTTGCCATCTTACAGGGAGTCCAGTACCTTCAGTCTTGCCATCTTACAGGGAGTCCAGTACCCTCTATGAATTACCTTATATGTAATTAATCGAGTCTGAACTTCCCAAAAATAAATGAGCATTCTTGCTAGTTCTGGCAGTTTCCATTCTGTGTTTTTCTGCTAAATTTGATTAAAATGATGTAAACAAAAAAGTGAATAAACTGTATATAAGACGTTGACCTCGTTTCCTGGGGTCAGCAGTGATCAAATATTAGAGGGCTGGAAACCTGTCTTATACTGCTAGCACTCACTTGGTTGGAGCTCAGGACTTGTTTAATTCGGCTGACTTGAAACATGAATAAACTTTAGACTTGGTTTGAGTTTTTATCAGTTCAAGAAGAGCAGACAGATTTGAGAGTGGAAGATTTAAATGTACTTTAATCTCTTTATTTCCATCTTTACTTTGTTCGGTCTTGCAGGAGATGAAAAGTCCTCTTGGTATGTTTGTGTTGATGATACAAACATTGTTTATTTTGCATTCATATGTTCAAGGTGCTGCAAATGTCATATCTCTCTGCTCAAGAGGCAGAACAGCTGCTGGAGTGCAGGTCTGAACTCCCGGGTGGTTTTGCCAGAACACCGTGTATGGGCTGATCTCCCGCCTCCCTCGCCAGCCGCTCTGGATGGGAGAAACAGAATCTCATCTGGGAAGTAGAACACCCTCGTCGAAGCCCACCAAGGCCTGTTCCCAGTAACCCAGAAAGGCCCGCTGGCACGACATGAAACAAATACCTCTCCTATGGTAGTGAATCTGAGGTTTACAACCTGGGCTTCTTACCCAATTAGACGGGATAATGGAGGCAAAGCAAATAGTTTTTACAATGCCACGGGGGTCTTACAAAGGAGGGATTCTGTTTACAGGGGTTGGGGGTAAGGTGGGTAGGGGATACACTATTCCCAAGTCTCTTTTATCACAGCCTGTCAGAGCAACCACACAGGTACAAAGGGCAGCTGCTGTCAGACCTCCAACAGGTCCAAGACTGAACTAAAGTCAGACCAGGTTTGGACGTAAAGTCATCAAGAGCCCTCACAACGAGCCTTTAAATCTATCAGTACGTTTCAGTTATACATTAAAAAGATCAATAAAAGGAGACGGATGAAAAATCCTAAATCTTTATTTTTCTTTGTACATTGTACAATATCATACAAAATGCAGCTTAATGTCAGAGAGAGTGTGAAGTACAAAAACAGGAAAAGATCAAAGCTTTATGATAATAAATAGCAAAAAGAAGGAGCGAGGAGATTAAGAAAAAGACTTGAATGGTATTTAATTTGATATATTACAGTCCATTTGGGTGATCCAGACGCACCTTGTTTCTGTGTGTGTGTGATGACCTGCACAGATTTATGGATGAACTCATGCAGCCTGAAAACTGAGAATTATGGGCTCAGTGTTGAAGGAGGAGTGTATTGAAAAGTTGTGACTGTCAAATGAAGCAATCAAAAGATTTGTGACAATCCTTCTGTTTCCGTACAACAAGTCTGCAACCTCCATTTCTGTAGGAGGACAGAGAGTGGATGAGGGGAGGGGAGCCTGGGGGATTAAAGTAACAAGAGGATCGTGATGAATGTCTCATGGTATTTCAATCAACAACAGCAGCGACTGCTCGGTAAGAGGAGAGCTCTGCTGCAAACACATGATGACATTAAACACAGTTCCTCATCAGACACTGCAGCTGACATGTTTTTAAAAAGTACAACATTTTAACATTGTCCTAAAAATGATACAGAAACACTTCTACATGGAGGTTCACAGTCACAGTCAGTTCAGGTTTATCAACTCTAACTTTTATGTACAGATTGTGTCCCTGGTCCTACTGAGGGCTGTTAGTGATCGCTTTCAGGATATCACACGTGTTTTTGGAGATGACCTCTCGCAGCTTCCGTACACGGCGAGGGCTGGACGCCCCCACATAGCTCTCTGGTTGAAGGACAGCCATGCCGTCATTCACGTTGCCCATGATGATGACCTGACCCTCTGCGGCTGCGCCTGTGATGTTTGGGCATGGGCAGTTCCAGTCCATGTTCTGGAAGGTCACCTCTAAGGGCTCCTTGCCAAAGAAGCGGAGCCCCATCTTTTCATCCTTGAGGATTTCTTCCACCGTCACGAGGGCGTGGCCAGAGTCCTTCTCCTCTGCGAGCTCAGTCATACGACCCAGGATGACAAAGTCGCTCCGGCAGAAGCTTGTCACCATCTTGCCCCTGGGCTTGCAGGCCTTGCAGTGGTGGTTTTGGGGGTAAGGGCACATCTCCTCGCAGGCTTCTTTGGATTCAAAGTTGTTGTCGTTGCCGTCACATCCTCCGTAGATGAAGGACTGACACTGCCGCAGGGTGCTGCTGTACGCCCAGCGGGGCTCGTATGCCTTACATGAGCCCTGCAGGCTGGGTAGTCCGCAGGGGCCTGACAGCTCAGGGCCGCAGCACTGCATACACTCTTCGTATGTGTCGAACACCTTCCTGGGCTGCTGACTGTTGTTGTTGCTGTGGCAGTGGGTGAAGGAGAAGCAGTTGTTTGTTTTGGGCTCATAGTACCAGCTGACTTTCTCCAGCTCGCTCCCACAGTCCTCTGAAGTGTCAGGGGGCTTCAGACACTCTTCAGGCAGGCAGCGGGTGATATTCTTGGGCTCTAGGGTCTTGGGTGGGTCTGTGGGCAGCACAGTGAGGGGGTGGTTGGACTTTACTGTGCCGGATGGGTTCTGAGCCATGCAGGAGTAGACACCTGAGTCTTGAGGCTGGGCGTTGTATATGACCAGCTGTCCGATGTTAGTGACCACCATGTTCCCTCGGACATGGTTAGGCTTCATGACCACCCGCTCTGTTCCCTCTGGCTGCTGCTTCTCCCAGGTGATCTCCGGCCGTGGACGACCTGTCACGTCACACAGGAAGCTGGCTGTGTCGCCAATATTAACAGTCTGGTGAGTGGGGCTGCTGACCAGCACGGGAGGCTGCGGCTCAGTAGGAGGTGGGATAGTTGCCTGCAGGGGAGCCGTGGTGGGACGGAGAGTGGTCGCCTGGGGCAGCGAGGGGCTGGTGTTGGGCCAGGTGAGGTGGAAGCGGCAGGTGACAACAGACAGGGTGATGCCCTTGGAGCACGCCTCTGCATCCATGTAACACTTGTTGTAGTAGGTCATGCCATCAGAGGCGCAGGTGAAGTGCGGCTCCCTCTCACAGCGGTCTCTGCATTTACACACCGGCTGGCCGTCCCAGATGTCACACTCAGACCCCTGCTGGGTGCACATAAAACTGGCACAGGTGGCCTCTTTGGGCATTCCCATTGGGGCTTTAGTCCCATCCACATAGCGGGCGGCCACACAGCTCCTATTCCCACACACATTCTGACAACACTTTTCAAAAGGCTCACACTCCTGAGAGGAAAAGAAAAGAGAGACACATGAGGCTGTGTTTATCTGAGAGAGGCTTTCATCCACATAGCATAGATCAAATTAGAAATCAGGCAATCAATGTGTTCAAAATGAAACAGATCTGAGAGCTGCAGGTGAATAAAGTATAATAAACATAGGCATGCAGAAAAAAAACTCAGGTGGTGAATTAAACGCATGTCTGTAAATTCACTTTAATGACATTACCTGATCAGATTCGCATTCTCGAGTGCAGGTGCTCATTGCATCCACCCACAGGTTTGGGTTCATGTCATTGGGGCAGATCCCCGCGTGTGAATAGTTGATCTGGGGCAGAACTCCGACCTGGATCTCCATCCATAGCGACACGCACGCCAGGAACCAGATCCAGCGTGGAAACAGCATCCACCACATCTCCAAAGCGGAAAACAGATCAACAAGGAGTGGAGTTAAATTAAGCGTCAGGTTCCTGTGATCCGGCAGTGAGCGCGCTCCTCTTCTGTGGATGAAAAAGTGGATGAAACGGCGACACAGTTCAGAAGCTCGGTCGTGTGTGAGTCTGCGGGTCGAGACGATGTGAACCAGTTGATTGATCCAGTCTGATATCCCACCTCGGCAGCGATGATGCTCTATTTATACCACCGATCCGCAGCCATCACCGTTACCAAGACTCGCCAAGTTACCCTCATCATGACAGCTCTGGGTTGCTCCTGCGATGCTGGAGGAACTTTTTTTTTCAGGAGTCGTTGGTAAGCTTTGGGCTGGACTGGCGGGGCACCTGCCTGTTAAAAGGATTGTTGGTAACCCCGTTTAACCCTTTGAGGGTTCAAACAGCACCAGAGCGCACAGTGCGTAAAGACGCACAGAGGGAAGGCTTCTTATGACATCATTTATTAAATTTAAACGACTGTACAAAATCACACAACTTTACTGAAGAATGAGGGAGAAAGTTTTCATTCTTTAGGCGTTTTGAAGCTGCACTCAAAGCTTTTTATTTACTAAGGTAGAAGACTGCATGTCCACGGACGTGAACTGGATTTATAATGTACACTTAAGACGAGGGATATTTTTCATCACATGTTAAATCTGTCTTTAAATTGTATCCTTAAGAAGCAGAGTTTATTTCTTTATCATTTATTACTCATGACGTTTCAACCCATTTGATTCCAGAATCAAGATCATTATTTTAAACAACCATTTCACACATTTCTCTTGGAGGCTGTCATGAGAAAAATGTATTAAGGGCTGACGATGTGCAGAGTAAAAGAAGTTAAATAATAATAATAAGTAATAATCCTAAAATAATGCATGTAAATATGTCATGCACATCATTAAAATAATTATTAAAAACAAAAACTAACAGATATAGTTTCCCATCTAGCTCATTTACTAGTTATAATTTCCTGTAAAGTCAACTCAGGATAAATAATGATGCAATAAAGTGCAATAGTGCAATAAATGCCAAATTATTTTTCTTTTCAGGTTGAACTCTATCAATGAAAATATAATAATAATGATGTGGAACAGTTCAAACTAAAGATACATTAATTTCTCCAGATCGTGATGCATCAACATGGTGTTTAAATCTGACTGCATGCAGCTGCTCTGCAAAATAGACTCTCACATTCTCACAATGAGGAGTTCGATCCACACTGAGAGTCTTTCTTACCTTTAACTCTTAAAAAAAAGTGGAATTAAAGTCTGACATGGACTGCTTAAAAAGCAGCTCAATTTAAAGGCTGCATTTGAAACGTTGGATGCACAGATTATAACTTGGTGGCACATTGGAAGTACAGCAAATGTAATATTGATTAACAGTTTTTCCTTTCTCAACAGGCCTCACATGTGACCAGTGATACGTGACTGCTGCTGCACAACGGTTTCAATTCAGCTGTGGACTTACACATTACAGTATACATGCTCCACATTCTACAAAGCATGTCTTTGTACACAGGATCAGTTGTGTCAGTGCAACCTCTCTGTGTGGAATTAGGAAATACACTGACTCTTTCTAAAGACACACACATTCCTGAGACTCTGAGGCTTTTGTAAAAGCAGGCAGTTTTACCTTTTATTGACAAGAAAAGTAATTTTTAATTGCACCATTATAACAAGTTATCACCCAACACTCACAGGCCTTCATTTATGAGTTTGGCTTCAAACCCAGGACTTAAAAAGTGAGCACAAGTCTAGCTCTGACAATAACCCATCGTCGGCCAGCAGAGGTGAAATGAGGATATCGCTTCAACAAATAATTTGAAGATCAGGTGATGTGCTCGGGAGTGGGAGTGTATGTTGGCAGAGGCTTTAATGAATGAAGGTGTTATTATAATTTTCTCTGCTCATTCCTTTCCTGTGTAAACTACTGGCTTCCTCCACAGTTCAGCTGAGGACAGGGGAGCTAATAGACCGTCCTCCAGTGATTTAACGGTGGACTCCTGCTGGGTCAAAGTGTTGGTTTGTTCTTGATGCAGACATGCTGATTTTGTGTATGTGTGTGTTTGTGTGTTTGTGTGTGTGTGTACAAACAAATAAAGAAAACCTGTTCATCTTGAGCCTCTCAAGCTTTCAGAGCGGCGTGTCGTCTCAGTCCTGTAAGAGGGATTATCTCTGACCCATTTCACTACTACCAATGAAACCATACTGCGTACATACATGAGCTCATTTTTACATCCTCAAAGCGTCTGAATGTCCCACAACTCATGATCAGACCACAGTCTTCTCTCATCTGGTCTGTGCAACCAACTGCAAATAAAGTGTGCACATAATCAAACTTTATTTAGGTTTGAAAATTGATGTGTTGGTTATTGTTTACACAAACAGAGACTAAAAACATTCTGTTATGCTGCCAGGACTGAAAGATGTCTGCTTATCTTGCACAGGCCTCACACAGTCTAGACCTGTCATGTTTCATACGGAGGCCAAGTTCATAAACTGTCAAAGTGTTGGGAGGGATGTGTCTGGAGGCTACAAACACACAGGAAACAATAATCTTCAACAAACAAGGCTTTTCTTTAAAATCTAATTAAATAAATCAGAATCCCTGAAAGGCAGAAAATCATCCGCAGCACGTTCTCAGGCCAGAGGTCGTCTGAGGATTCAAGCTTCAAAAGGAGCGACAGTCTTAAACAGATTCCTACGGTGGCTGAGAAGTGGAATACAACTTTACAAAGGAGGAAACACTTTTACAAAGTTGGAGACAATTTTACATTTTGGAAAACATTTTAACATTTTATAAAAACAAAATGACATTAAACACTTTTTCTAATAACAAAACAAAGTTACATTTAAGAAAACAATTTAAAGAGACAGAACATTTTTACCAGAAACAAATGTACAAACAGTATACTGGAAAAGGAATGTACTAATGATCTTCAAAATAAAAGAGGTCTGTAATATGAAAATGTTCAACAGCCGGGGAATTAATATATATTTGACATTAAAACAAAACCTGTTTCCACTACAATGTTTAGATTCAGACTCATAAGAGAACACCTCAAAATGTGTTCCTGTCAATCACAGCTACATCTGATTTGGAATTTTCAAAATAAAAAACATTGGAAATTTAGCATAATACAATGATTTTGGATAAAGTGAGATTATGAACAAAATCACAGTTTCTGGTGACTCCTAATAGTTCACACTAGTAGTGGACAACCTCAAAATGTAATCCAGCCAATCACAGGTTATTCTGATGTGTCATTTCAAAATAAAAGCAACTTGAAAGGAGCAAAAATAGCAATAATTCTGGATATTTTCGATCAGAAAAAAACGTTGTATTATGCTAAATTTCCAATGTTTTTTATTTTAATAATTCCAAATCAGATGTAGCTGTGATCCACATGAACACATTTTGAGATGTTCTCTTATCAGTCTGAATCTAAATATTTTACTGGAAACAGGGTTTGTTTTAATGTCAAACATATATTAATTCCCTGGCTGTTGCACATTTTCATATTTCTGATGTCTTTTATTTTGAAAATCACTGGTACATACATTTTCTATCAGAATCTGCTATTTGTAAATTTGTTTCTGGTAAAAAATGTTCTGTTTCTTTAAAGTGTTTCTGATTTAGTAAATTTGTTCTCTTAAATGTAAATTTGTTCTGTTCTTGGTAAACGTGTTTAATGTCATTATGTTTTATATAATGTTCAAATGATTTCCAAAATCTTAATTTGTCTCCAACTTTGTAAGAGTGTTCCATCCTTTGTAAGTTTGTAGATTCCTGTGTAACCAAAGTGCACCCCAGTGAATTCAGATAAAAGATCAATGTAGGTTTCATGTTTTTAGACCATGGTAACAGCAGCTCAGCTTCTCACATTCAGTCATTGAGCACCTGATAATGAGCTTACTGTACCATGTAGTGTTCATTTACTCACAGTGCAGGTACAGTACAGAGTGATCAGCAGCCACTACAGTTCAAACTTATATTCATCAAATAAAACAAAGTTTATTTTCTAAAGAAAATTAAATCGATGATACCAGAAACAAAAGACAAAACATAAATATATGAAACTACAAAAAGCACAACACTTGCAGTGTAGTGTAGAGTAGTTCCACATTTTGAAGATGAGCTTCTTCCTCGCTTCATTAGATAAAATAATTCATACAGCACAGATAAGAAGCTGCAGTAAGCTTCTTGTTGTCTGTTGTTATCCAACCACACAGGAAATCAGGAAAGAGTTAGCCTGTGAAGAGGCCTCTATGAAGAAATGTTGTCAAATTTGTATTTCAACCATTTAATTTGTCAAAAGATTAAAGATAAAACATTCAGGTTTCAGACGTGATCTTTAGAGGTGAGGAGAGGAGGAAGAAGTCAGAGAGGCTGTACCTCGATGTCTTCGTTATTTAGCTGCTAGTTATGGGGAGCCGTTTGTAAAGTTGTGCACTCTGAAAACAGCAGCAACATTTCTCCACATTTAGCTCCAAAACATCATAAAAATGTGGTGGGAATTTTTAAAAGTCACCTTTTTTTTATCACATGTAGAGGAACATTTGTGATCTTCTTCACATTATTTCTGTCGTGTCAAATACTGTATATTTAAGTTAAAATCACTGTTAAATCTAAATGCTAAATTGAATATAAAGGTTAAATCTAAATGTTAAATGTTGCTCTGCGATCCTAAATATTTAGCTAATATGCAGATTCACACTGCTGCCTAGAGGAAGTACCAAAATAAAAGCTTCATAAAGAGATACAGACTTAGCAATACCAACATAGCTTGCCCGTACCATAGACTGGGTCAGTATTGTCTCTGAGCGTTGTGGGATCTCTTTTTGTCCTTTAAAACTGCCTTTCTAACATTTTCTGCTAATTTAGTGCACATCATGGACGGAGGTCAGTCCGGCTTTAACCTGTAGGAGTCAATACTGACAGACTATGGCTGGGAGATCTGTATCTCTTTATGAAGCTTTTATATTTGATACTTCAGCTAGGCGGCCGTGTGAATTTGCATATTAGGTACATATTATGTATTTTAATTTTTTTTACTGCTAAATATCAGTGTTATTACCATTTTGTTAATGTTCCTTGAGAGGTCATTTTATTTTAAAATAAAGAAAACCTGTAAAATAAAAAGCTGTATGTTAACTGGCTCTGTAACTGGTTGATGGGTCATAAAGTAATGAGTAAGTAATGCAGCTAGGCAGGCTGTTTAAAGAACACCATACTGCATTAAAGAAGACTTCCAATCTTCTTCTTCTGGGGTTTATTCAGGTGATCAATAATATTAGAAGTAGGGTTATTTTCTGATAGACATACACTACCAGTCAAAAGTTTGTAAACACCTTCTCATTCAAGGGTTTGTATTTATTGTAATGATTGTAAACACTGTAGATTAATACTGAAGACATCAAAACTATGAAAGAACATATATGGAATTATTGAATGAACAAAAAAGTGTTAAACAAAGCAGAATCTGTTTTATATTTTAGATTCTGTAAAGTAGCCCCCTTTTTCCTTCATGACAGCTTTGCACACTCTTGGTATTCTCTCAGTCTGCTTCATGAAGTGGTCTCCTGGAATGGTTTCTAATGAACATGAGCCTTGTCAAGAGTTCATTTGTAGAATGTCTTGCCTTCTTAATGTGTTTGAGACCATCAGTTGTGTTGTTCAGAGGTAGGGTTAGTACACAATGGATAGCCCTATTTGACTACTGTTGTAATCCAGATTATGGTAAAACCAGATTATTTCATAGTGTTGATGTCTTCAGTATTAATCTACAATGATGAAAATAATTAAAGTAAATAATAACTATTGAATGAGAAGGTGTGTCCAAACTTTTGACTGGTAGTGTACAGGGCTTTAACTTCTCTAACCATCCTCTTGTTTTACAGTTTGACTAACACTAAAAATCCCTGAACAACATCAGAAATAAAAACAGGGAGCATCCTGCTTTGTCACCATTTCACTGAAGTTGTTTTTCATCTTCTTCACTTCTGGTTCCTGCGCCTGCAGCATCAAACTGACAGGGCAAGTCAGCAGACAGTCAGAGCCAAACCTCCCTGCTGTTTCATGCAGCTTTGCCCATGGGCAGGGACATTACCGAGCGAGCTGGCAGCTGCACACTCATTCATCCCGGGTCTGTCAGTTTTGGCACATCAGAGACACAAAGAGAGTCTGTGCCTGGGTAATTGAAGCAGTATTGAAATATACTAACCACAGCTTCTCTATAAAACATCAAAACACATTCTGAGTGAGGGTGTGTGTGTGTGTGTGTGTGTGTGTGTGTGTGTGTGTGTGTCAGCCCATGACATGTTGCAGTGGAGGACTCTGAGGAGAATTCGTACTCACAGTCCTCGTGTGTGTGTTTCTGTTGGATGACATAACTTCTCCTTCATCCTAAATCAGCAGAGAGAGCAGGGGACATCCGATTTCTCACCTCTGAAGATTTATCCAAATATCTGCTGAGTCGTCGCTGTAATTGTTAAAATACGCAGAAAGGAACGAAAACAACGATGTCCTGAAAGCTTATCTGTTTTTATAAATAACAATGACGTCATCTGTTTGATTTTTGATATGTCTGGACTCATTTGATGCCACCCGCTTCTTTGTTTGTGTCTATGAGTGTATAACAACTTCCATGCATGTGTTACTTCTGACACAACATTTATAATACTGATGCATACATCAGCTGGTGTTTAAGGGGATATATTTGACCTGACCTGTTTATTCAAGAGGGGATAAAAAAGGCACAAACATCTTCAGTTTAAAGTGTAGTGTGATTGTCAGATGTACTGGGGCAGAGATTGAGTGCTGGGACTAGAGAGAGACTGAGCGCCCTCTAGTGGAGGACTGGACTAATCACTGCTACTCTTTCACATTGTTTCAACAGGACTCGTTCATGCTGTGATTTCTGCACAGACTGATGGATGCTCTGTTTCTGAGTGTCTGTCTTAGGGCAGTGGTCGTTTGACGGCTAAAACTCAGAGTGCTGTTGACTGTCTCGATCCCTCTGTGAGTGTTGGACTCATTTCTATTTCTAATGAGAATATGTTGCCTGCTGTGTTTTTGTTTTGTCTTCTCCCCTCTCCCTGTGACCACAAGAGCAGCACACCTGTGAGCTCTGACGTCAGTTATTGAGTTAATGCTGATTTAGCTATGAGAGAGATTTTGATTTGCCATGGTCCAAGTTAATAGCAAGCCTGCTTATCGTACCTAAAGTCTATAAAGGTAGTATGGGAGGTCCAGCCTTCAGTTATCAGGCCCCTCTCCTTTGGAATCATCTACCAGTCAGAGTCCGGGAGGCAGACACCCTCTCTACCTTTAAGAGTAGGCTTCAAACTTTTCTTTTTGATAAAGCTTATAGTTAAGAGCTGGATCAGGTTGGACCAGCTCATAGTTCTGCTGCTATAGGCTTAGACTTACAAACTGGGATCCTGTCTTTCCCTCTCTCTCCTCTTTCTGTCTGTCTCTTACTTTATCTCTCCCTGTCCCATTAAAGTTACTAACCATAGACCTTTCTGGAGTCCCTGAGCTCCCTTGTCTCGTAGGTTCCTCTGGATCTCTGCTGCTGTGGACGTGCCAGACTCCAGCTGCTACAACTACTACTATCCGTCTCACCACTATCATCTCTCTCTCTCTTCATCTCCCTCTATCCCTCTCTCCAACACGGTCTCATCAGATGTGTGTCTAACATGAGTCTGGTCCTGCTGGAGGTTTCTGCCTGTTAAAGGAAGTTTGTCCTTGCCACTGTAACTTGCTATATAAATAAAGATGGAGCTCTCAGTTGGACTGACCTTTAAAGGTAAATTAAAGGAATTAATTATAGGACTTCCCTCCAAACATCTCACACACACATTGGTCTTCCTTTTTTTAATAAAGGCATCATATATCATATTTTGGTGGTACAGAATTCAAGTTTTTATAGATTTGGTTCACAAAATAATCACATATTTAACTGAGCAAACTTCCCTAAAAGAAACAGTTCTTTAAAAAGTAGCTTAAATAATGGTACAGTACAAAAATAAGTGGGTTTATCACAAAGGATGTTTTTTTTTCTGATGAGGAAAGTACAGTGGCACAGTATTTTTCTTTGTAGAAAAAATAAAATAAAAAAGTTCCTCCTTTTCTTAATGTTGTTTTTTTCCAGCAGACAGCTGATTACAAAATGATACATTCACTGGCTTTCTTCATCCCACTGGCAGAAGGCACTAAAACGCAGAGTTGGATCAACTAGTTCTCGCACTTATGGCTTGTTTTTGTGTTTTTATACGGATGTAAAAAGGTTGTTGTTTGCCACACGAGACAAAACGGTCAGTGCTAGAAACTTCAGACAATCACAGAGGATAAGTGCAGGAGATGTGCTGTTGTGGGTTCAGACTAGTTGATCCAAGTCTGCAAAGGAGTCCAGGCTGTTTCAGAACCAGCAGTAAGCGCCCTGAAAAACCTCAGTTCCACTGCCAGCTCTGACACGCAGACTGAACCGAGCTAATCCTCAAGGCTGGTTTGTAACATGTGAACAGAAGGCGGTTCTACTGTATCAGTCCAGCGTCTTTAGCCATGCTGTAGAAGATTCCTCTCTGGGATATGAGGTTTGCTGGAGTATCAAACTCTGCTATCTGTCCTTTGTCCAACACCAGCACTCTGAAACACAGGAGCAGAGAAAAGGAGTCATTACAAAGCACAAATCACAGACAAGTGATGATGATTGTCTCCCTGCTCCACAAGAACAGCCGGGATCATGACCCTGTGTTGGCAGAACTTCTACAGTGGTGTAAAAACTATTTTCTGATGAGCAACTCCTGAAAGATTTGGCTCCTGGTGGCAGGGATTGGTTGGTGTTTTCCCAGGTTTACTCCGGCTGTAGATAGCAGCTTTTTTTCACTCTTTTTTTAAGAACACATCATGTATTGATTGACATCGGGTCATAAAGATCATTTTAACCAGTACAACAAAAAGTGGATCTAAATCTGACTACCAACCCCAGCTTTAAACTCTGCTGTTTTAAACACAGACCCTGTCTTCCATCTGTTAACCCGACATCATACCTATAGTTTTTAAAACACTCTAGTGATTGCTTCAGCAGGCGGCAGCTCAACTAGCCGTGATGCACCTGATCGAAGGAGGTCAGAGCTGCTTGTTTTTGCCAAAAGATGAGCTCAGATTGTTGGAGCTCTAACTCTGTTAGATAAACCGCTCTGCTAAGAGAGACAGAAGCAACCTTTACTTCACTCTTCTCCAAGGAGCACGACTCCACTCAAACAAATGTTATTTCACTTTACAGAACTCTCTCTGGTAAACCGCTGATGGCATGACCTGAGAGACTTACCATGAGTCTGTTTGCATAAGTGGATAAAGTGTGTGTTCAGCTGCTGGTTTAAGTTCTGACGGTATTTGTGTTACTCAGAATAAGTGAGGGACTAACTGATCCAGGCAGGAACAGATAAGAAACCTCTGTATTCTGCAGGGTCACATGATGTTTGGTTAGTGGACTCTCTGGAGACGGACCTAACATCTGTTTTTACTGTACCTTGTATAATCCATGATTGTGTTGAGCCTGTGAGCGATGGTGAAGACAGTGCTGTCCTCAAACTGGGTCCGGATAGTGGACTGAATGAGGTCATCTGTCTCCAGGTCAATAGCAGCTGTAGCTTCATCCAGGATGAGGATCCTCGTCTTCCTCAAGAGAGCTCGAGCCAAACACACCAGCTGCCTCTGGCCCACGCTGAGGAACATGAAATAAAACATCAGACATGACGGAGGGAAGGAACTCATAAACTAACGTGCGTATATACTAACGAGCGTACCTGAGGTTCTCACCCCCCTCCGAACACTCCAGCTCTAGCTTGGCCTGCTGGTTGCTCACAAACTTGTGAAGGTGAGAATGATCCAGAGCTTTCCACACCTCTTCATCACTGTACTTCTCAAAGGGGTCCAGGTTCATCCTCAGTGTTCCCGAGAACAGGACCGGCTCCTGTGGCAGGAAAGAGGATGTTGAGGTGTTCTAAGATAACACGCAACCAATCTGTGGTTTTGGTGGTTGATAATACTGTATGGAGAGGTTGTAAGAACCTGATTACATCACAATAGGTTCACTTGTGTTTCATCAGTTTGGTCTGAAAGCACTTCAAACTGAACGTAACGGCTGAATTCCACCAGATCAGGTCTGTCTCTGATCCGTTACAGCACCAGATCTGATAGGTTTCTGTTCTAGTCAATGGCTCAATCTCAATGTCAACACTCACTGATTTTGAGGCGCATTCCCACAAAGTCTGTGAGGGTTTAGGGCTGTCCCACTGTCAATTCATCAACTGTGTGAGGGATCTCTCTCAGACTTTTTGAGCCCTTTATGCCCCCTGTCCATAAGTTGGCATTTTTGCAGACTTAGCGTAAGGAAATTACCCAGAGTTCATAGTATTGCATTGTGAAACACAGGATTCCCAGGGGAAGCACGCAAGCATGGAAGGGTGAACAAAAGAAGTAACATGAAATTTAAAAGAAGTGCGACATGAGAAGTCCCAAAGTGTTGTCCCATTCCTAGTTCTACAGTTTGAGCCCTTACAGCTTCCTGCCCTCAATCACTTTACAGGTGACGTCAATGAAGTCAAGAAGGGCTCAGAGAGGACATTGAGATAGGGCCAATGTGTTAACTTCCACTGGATCCGCTCCGTTGCGTTCCGGCTGCGTCTCACAAGATAAACAAGACTTCTGTTTTTACGGGGAAGTCTGTGTTGACACCCTTACTGACTTATCATCACCCAGCCTGAAATGTATGTCTAGATTTCAAACATGAGTGGTGTCAAACTTTTCAGCCCGCGACCCCCACTGTCCCTCAAAGTGATTTAATGTGGCTTCATTTAGCTGGTCTGCAGAAAACTAGCCTACCTATATGAGCATGTCTCTGTGTGCCTTTATGAATTAACCTACTGCTACTGATGCTTTTGATAATTAACCATTTGTTTCTCGCGACCCCCCAGAGGGTCCCAACCCACACTTTGGGAAACCCTGGCGTAGCGAACGCAGGCTACACGGGGTACACAGGGTGCATGTTCCACGCAGCTGTGCATCTGTCCCCTATGTCCCCTATGTCCCCCACACTTTTCAATACTGTGAATTGAGTTTGAAAGCCTGAGCTTGTTTTTCCATGTTATCCTAACTCCATTTGATCTGCAGAGTCCCTCTCTACCTTCAAAAGACAGCTAAAGACCCAGCTCTTTAGGAAGCACTATGCACTTAGCTAGACTGTTCTCCACTGTTGTCCCCAGTGGCAGATCATGTCGTCCAGCTACAGTTGACACTTTCCAGCTCTACTCTGACAATCTGTGTTCAGGTCTTGAGTGACCCAGTACTTGGTACTTTGGTCATTATTGTGGTGATATTAATTGTTGATGATGATAACGGAAAGTCTTAAATGGTTTGGTTGCTTCATTGTAGATGTTCCTTATTTAAAAAAAAAATTAAAAAAAATCCTTATTTACTCTTGTGCATTGCCTTTACACTGCTTGGCAGTACCTGCACCCAAATGGACTTGAAGCACTCTGTTACCCGTACTGATCTTGTTTCCTCTTGTCTAGATCTTTGCTTGTGTTGTTCTTGTTCTCGTATGTATGTCGCGTCTGCTAAATGACATTGTAACATTGTAACATTGTAACACTGTAACATCCTGAATGCACCATGAGTGGGCGGGAATGGAGCACTGCAGGCCCTGCCGCCGAAAGTCCCGGGACCTTTGAAAAGTACCACCCCCCAAGCAGGGGCTTTTCAGGGGGCAGATTAACTACCCCTGAACTAAATTTAGACCCTGGGTCCACCAGTCGAAACACATGTAGTTTAGGGATAAAGTTCCTTCAGACGAAAAACTTCTTTAGATGTTTAAGACTTCCTTAAACTGTCAGTATCAGGGGTTTAGTCATTTAGCTGTTAGCCTGGCTGCTTACACCCGCCTCATGTACAGAGACTATAGTTCTTGACGCAGCGGCCGCTGGTTCGATTGTGGCCATGATGCTTTGCTGCATGTCTTTCTCCGCTCTCTACTCCCCCAGGTTTCCTGTCTCTCTTCAGCTGTCCCATCAATAAAGGCAAAGAAAAAGAACCGAAATAATAAGATCAAAATAAAATTTTGTGCTAAAATCCTAACAACCTTCACAAACTGTTCCCCTCACTTCTGTAACGATGGCTCCGCCCCTGCAGATGTGCATATTCTCCAAAACATGAGATGGTTTTTAAAAGTGAAACAGTTTTGGGTGATAAGCTTCTGGTTAATATTCATAAATCTGTTATTGTTTTGACACTACATTTGATATATTCTTCATGGGGACGACATCCATTGACTGAAGCCTCTGCTGCCGGCTGCACAGCTCATTCAACCAATCAGATCTCTCATTACAACCCTGCGTGGAAAGACAGTGAGTGTGTTGTGTACCTGTGGAATGATGGTGAGTTTGGACCTCAGGTCATGCAGGCCGATCTCAGATATCTTCACCTCGTCGATGGTGATCTCTCCACCAGCAGCTTCAAGTATTCGGAAGAGGCAGAGCGTCATGGAGGACTTGCCGGCTCCTGTGCGACCCACGATACCGATCTGTGGGGGAAGAAGAGCCTGGATTAAAGACGCCATCCTGCTGACCTGATATTAATCGATTCAACACACACTCCTCACCTTCTCCCCTCCTGTGACATTCAACGAGAGCTTCTTTAGGACCAGGTCCAGTCCCTCTCTGTATCGAACGCTGTAGTCAGAGAACTCCACATTCCCCCTCATGGGCCATTCGGGCGGGGGCTTCTTGTCCTCCACCTCCCACGGGGCCTGTGAACAGAAACGCAGCATTTCGGACTAGGAAAACTTTCTGAACAACTCATTAGCCTCCCTGGCTTCTAGCTAAACTGATTTGTTTATGAAAACTGGAAGAGTTGGACCTCTGTATGAGCAAAGTTACCCAGAACTGCCAAAGATTTATATCACCTCTGGGACGTCCTGGACGCTCCAAACAACTCAACAACTCTACCAGCTTTACACGGACACATGCTGTGACGTGTGCGGAGAGAGTACGCTGTGTACAGTACAAACACCCTGTTGGTGTGTTGTAACGGAGGGGCCCTCGCTGGCACCAGGTGATCCAGCATTTCTGGAGCTGGTTATGGTTTATAGGTCCTCTGCTGTTTGAGAGCATGTCTTGGCAGCAGGAAGGTTTGAAGGAATGTGGGTGAATTCTTACCTTTAAGCTGCAGCACAGAGGCTACACTTCATAATGTTTGAATACAAACACATGCACAGCCTCACTTCAGCTCTTATGACACATTACTACAGACAGAGGCAGTGACACCTTGATGTTCACACACAGAATCAGAATCACTTTATTCATCTCAGTCATATGAAGCACTGTATACCTCTGTCTTGGTTTCAGAGTACTCCTTCACTCTCTCCACTGCTACGATGTTGTTCTCCAGGTCTGAACACATCCGTACCATCCAGTTCAGGGACATGGTGACCTTCAGATACAAGAAAAATATGAATTAAACTCTGTCTACATGATGTTTAAATGTTGAATGAGTGCCTGAGAACATCAGCATGTGATGCAGAGAGGCCTTCAGGAGGGGGAAGCTGAACATCAGTGATGAACGAGTTGTAGTGGAATTAGGCTTCATGAATGGATGGATGGTCATAATCAGAGGTAGGTAGTAACGTGTTACATTTACTCACTTACATGTACTTTAGTAGTTTTTTTCCCCAAATTGTACTTCTGAGAGTATTTGTTTAGCAGACTACTTTTTACTCCTACTTAAGAATATTTGGGTTAAAGAAGATGTACTTTTACTTCGTTACATTGGGCTGTGCAGTCGCTACTTTTACCGTTCCTTTATTTTCATTTTACTTTTTTTATATTTAGTCGATCTCTCATGCAGCTCCTTCTGACACAGAGCTATAAATAACCTCAGCACTGAATGAACGCCCCCCCCCCCCACCTTCCACCAACACCTGAGGAGAAAGGCTGCATGTTATACCTGCATCCCCTTTGGAGGAACATGTTTACCCTGTACCCAACATCCAGACTCTCTTATAACCTCCAAATAATGAGGGGCAACAGTCACATTATGCCCAGCTTACTTTGTTCTAAAAGGTAGAAATCTTGAGCTTCAACATAGAACAATTAAATCTTAAAAAGCATGTTATGGTGAGAACATGTGGTTATCAGTGGGGTAAATATTTATTTATTCAGGACTGAATTCATGGTATTTTTAAACACTTCAGTGTTCTATGTTTTAGTACTTTCAAGTTATGTTTTTAAGTAAGATGTACTGAAAATAAGTTAAAGGTTAAAAAAGAAAGTTTGGAAGGCATAGATATATTTCTTATTGTAATGTTTGAAGTATTATAGATGAATAGATCAATAAATGTCCCATGTTCTGATGACATCTCAGACACAGTTTGAAGTTTCAGCTTGTTTTAAAAAATGAAAGTGAGTACATTAGTTTGAGAACAGGGCAGCTCCTCTTTCTTTAAAGGTGACATATCACGCTTTTTTCATCAATATATATTGGTCTAAGAGGTCCCCAAAACATGTCTTTAAAGTTTATGCTCAAAAAAACACTTTGAAATCAGATTTTGGCATGCCTGAAAAGCCCTCTTCTTCAGTCCTCCTCAGAACACTCTGTTTTCTCTCTGACCACGCCCCCTCAGGAAGTGAATGTGCCTCGGCTCTCCGGCACGTTGATCTAATGTTTACATGTTGGCTGAATATACACGGCTGCTCAGAGATCACGTTACTTCAACCCTCTGAATCTGATCCAGAATCTGATCCTGACGGAGAGGCGCCTGCAGCAGGACCTTTCTGAAGGATTGGTCACAGATTTAGTGTTTCTTGTTGTTTTATTTGTCAGTATGTAGACGTGTGTCTTGGTACACAGCTACGAACATGTAGCTATGTGGCTATGCTAACTAGCGCTAGCATTTATCCATGATAAATAAAAATCATCCACTAGATCTTCAAATCTGCAGACGTGGAGAGTAAAACTGACCTTTGTGTTTATTAAGACAGCCTACAACTAGCATGCCTCCCTCCTAAGCTCCTTGTTAGCACACATTTGTGCAGGTAATGAAAAACGGGGGAGGGATTCAGTATTATTTTATACAGTCTATGGGTTGAACAAGCTCCGAGCTCTGACTCCGTGACAGACCGGATATTGTTGTTACGTAACAAAAACACGGAAGTCTGAAACGGCTCGTTTCACACACATTTACAGAAAGGTGGAGAAATCAGAACAGGGGCAGAATGGATTTTTTTCATTCTCGGGGGGTTTGTAGACATGCCAGGGAAACATATTTCAGGTAGAGAACCATTAAAAAGTCGATTTTGCATGATATGTCACCTTTAATGTTTGAAAGTAAACCACACCTAACAACATTCATTTTGGCCTCTTCCTGGTTATGTAACTTTATTAAAGGTGGTGTGCTCTTCAAATTGTTATTAGCTTTTTCAATACAATACAATTTTATATATGGTGCAATATCTACTTGAGTAGTTTTTCCTGAGGTGCTTATTTACTCTTACTAGTAAGTACTTATTTCATTCAGTGCCCCTACTCCTACTTGAGTCATCATCATTGTAAAGTAACAATACTTTTACTTGAGTACTGTTTCAGTTTACTCTACCCATCACTGGTAATTAGCTGAAGTACTGGATACAGGTTAAAATAGATCAGAGCTAAAGACTATATTTAGTTTACAGTGAAGGATTAACTATTCAAATAGTTTTAGAGGTACGCTATGTGTACATGGTTTGCTTCAACTTTGAAGACGTAACTTTGTCCACAACTCATTCCCAAACTTCCCTCCCCTCCCTAATGTCTCATCACTTGATATCTCCTTGGAACCCCTCCCATCACTGAAGGGGGTGATTTCTACAATCTATTCAAACATTTATAATCTCGGTTCAGGTGCTCTCGGTGCCCTTACAACCATTTTGGAGACAGAGTTAGGAGAGATGATCTCAGATGACATTTGGGAGGAGATATGGGTTCACAAGTCATCTGTTTGTGCTTTATTTGTATTGATTTGATTGTCATGATTTTATTTTGTTTTTATTTGATTTTTCTGATACTTCTCTGATTTTATTTCATTGGATCGTCATGATTTTTATCTTCAAGTATTATTTATCCCTTTCCTTTACACTTTTAAATATTGCTCTTGTTTTCTGTCTCTCTGTTCTTTGTGAAGCTATTTGGGCTTCATGCTTGAATGTATGAAAGGTGCTATAGATATTAAAATGAGATGAGAATTAGTTGTTACAGGGACCTTGTTCTGTGACTTAATGCAACCAATTTAAAAATACAAGACAAAACAGATAACCTATAAATACAGCAGAAAAGATATATCAGCCACATTTTACCATCCTGGCAGGAACTGAAAACAGAGCTAGCCTCAGCTGCAGCATAATGTTGTTGTGTAAAAAGGAAAATGCTACATGAGGTATCAGTGTTTATGTGTGTACCTGTAGAGCGTAGGACACTGACAGACCCACAAGACCGGGGTTCAGTCGCTCCTTTCCCGTCACAGCAAACAAAGCAGCAAACAACACGATGCAGTTCCCGATGAACTCGATCCGCACACCGAGCCACCTGCACGACAGTTACAGTTAGAAGAGCTCAGACTGAACGCTGAGCACATGAACTCTTTATGTTTCAACAACTACAGAAGACATCAGCATTAAGTCAAATAACGTCAGGCATGGTGTACACTTAATGATGTCACAGCTGAGCTTTGATGACTGACTGAAAAGTGCCCGCAGCAACAGCTGTGCTCCACTCTCCACCTGCTTTGAGTTCTTATGTGACTTTGCCCTTCAGTGCTCAGCCACTAGTCTCACAGTACTCATACCGCACGGCAGCAGCATGGACAGAAGCTTCATCATGAAGACTTCAGTTTAATACCACACCATAGTTTGAAATCGTCAAGACGTCATAGATATTCATAAAGGACGTGAGGAAAGAGGAAGAGATCATCCCTGTTTCTGTGCCGCCATGCGACAATGACGAAACAAACTAAATCAATAAAATACAAAATAAATGCAATTAAAAACTAAATTAAATTAAATTAAACAAAATAAAACAAAACAAAAAAATATTAAGAAAAAAAAAATTAAATTAAATTAAACTGAATTCAATAAAACAAAACAAATAACATACATACATACAAAAAAAAAAATAATTACAAAAAATTAAAATAAAATAAAACAAAATTATATAAAATAAATAAATATAAAATAAAAGGAAAGGAAATAAAAGAACACAAAATAAAAAAAAATAAACAGAAATAAAAAAACATGCTTTATTTGGATCATTTTAATGATTTCAGAGTGTTGTTGCCAGTGTTGTAGTAAACTAGTCCAGGACTCAAATCAGGATTCTCAGGACTGGTGACCTAACTCAGACTGAAGGAGTGGCTTTAAATAGGCTGAGATTTAGAGGAGGACTAGGACTTAATTTGTTTTGGGTTTCAAGGTTTATTTTTTTGGTATAAGACCCGAACAATTGATTCAGTTTGGAGTAAGAGCTGGCACATATGTTCACCTGCATACATGTTCTCATGCCATCTTGTTCACTAGGAATACCTGTCAGGATGCCAAAGAGGTTCTACCAATCATGAGCTGTGGTTTTAAATATTTCATAGTGAATGTGAGTAAGATCACTGCAACATGTTTGTTTTGTAAAAAGAGCCTCTGAGGAGAAGACAGGGACAAGCCCAGAGAGTAAGTGAGAGGCTAAAGATACTTTAGACTGTTGTGTAAGCTAATGGAAGTGTCAGCCTCTAAAGAGACTCGACCTCAGGGTCCAAGATGTTTGTTAAAGTTATTTTGGGATGGGACGCAGGTGAGTTTAGTAGACACCTGCAGTGATCACATCCAAAAGCTCTTACACGGTCAGAGTGGATTCACAAAGGGAGCCATCTTTATTTATACTCAGGTGATGGGGACTCTACTTGGATTCCCCTCAGCTGTGATTCCACCACCATCATCATCATCTTTAGCTTTATAAAACCAGCTGCTGAGAGCTGGTCTAAAACTTTCTCTAACGAAGAATGGGACTCAGTAATCAGTCCGTATCTATGATTAAGTCAAGGTGTATCTATGGAGAGGCCTGATGTGTCCCACCAGTGGCTGTGCACAGAAGGATAAAAGACGACACAAAGACTTTCAACAATACTGCAGCACAGCTGCTGTTCTTCTGTGCTGAAACAGGAGACTTACCTGTTGGACACTATACCAGGGTAGTAACTCTTTTGGTTCTCATCCACTTTTATATCACTCATCAGAACAAAGGCAGAGTGTCTGCCATAGGCTCGGATTACACTAGAGCCAGTGATGGTCTCAGAGAAATGGGAGTATATGGGAGAGCGGCTGACTGACTCCAGACGCTTTAGCTGCCGAGACGTGGCAACATAAAATCTCTACAGGGTCGGGGGGAGAGAAACAAACACAACATTACAAGTGAACAAGTCATCACAGATACTCACATATTTAAAAAACAATAATGATGAACACAGATGAGCCCACACACACTCATACACTCGCACGCAGAGAAAGCCTGTGTGAACAAAACACCTACAGCGCTCATTTGATAGTCAATTTTGCAGGTTTGATAGAATGCCAGCTAATCTTACATAAGCCCCTCAGAGGAGGTGAGTTCAAAGTCTGCATGTAAATCAGCTCTCCTGCATTTACCTCAGAGCTGTCTCACACAGCAGGCTGCATGTTACATGGTAAATCACCCGTCACATCATTAATGACAGTATCATTACTGGGGGTCAAAAGAAGGGGAGGGAACCTGCAGGTGTTTTGTTTTTAATCACACTTTGTTTTGCATTAACAATTGACTTATTTAAAGGTACAGTGCGCAGAAACAGGAATATTTAACAGTCGGCTTCTAGACTGAAACGCTCCCCTGCTCCCATGGTGGCCTACAAGGACAAGAAGGTGAAATATGATCCTCCGTTTGTCAAGTTTTTAACATAACATCGTACCTAAAGTCTCTAAAAGTAGTATGGGAGGTAGAGCCTTCAGTTATCAGGCACCTCTCATTTTGGAATCATCTCTCAGTCAGGGTCCGGGAGGCAGACACCCTCTCTACTTTTAAGAGTAGGCTTCAAACTTTCCTTTTTGATAAAGCTTATAGTTAGAGCTGGATCAGGCTTGGACCAGCTCTTAGTTATGCTGCTATAGGCTAAGACTGCCAGGGGAACTGAAACACTATGATCCTTTCTCACCCTCCATCACTTACTTTAACTCTCCCTGTCCCATTAAAGTTACTAACCATAGACCTTTCTGGAGTCCCTGAGCTCCCTTGTCTCGTAGGTTCCTCTGGATCTCTGCTGCTGTGGATGTGCCAGACTCCAGCTGCTACAACTACTACTATCCATCTCACCACTATCATCTCTCTCTCTCTCTCTCTTCATCTCCCTCTATCCCTCTCTCCAACACGGTCTCAGCAGATGTGTGTCTAACATGAGTCTGGTCCTGCTGGAGGTTTCTGCCTGTTAAAGGAAGTTTGTCCTTGCCACTGTAACTTGCTAAATGCTGCAAAGTGCTCTGCTCATGGTGGATTAAGGTGAGATCAGACTGAGTTCTATTCGGACCTATGTAAATAAAGATTGATCGATTAAAAACTTCTAGCAATACAAACTCACTATATCAGATTTCTATGAGGTCTGCTCACCCCTGAAAACTACACACTGCACCTTTAAAGCCCAGTTTGCATCAGTGTCTTCATAGTGATGTTGTGAGTGTTTGCTTAGTGTCAACATTTAAGACGAGCCCCTCTGAAGGAAAGATTAAAGACAGATGATAGAGCAAAGACAAAGGCCATGCAGTAGAGACGCCATGACAGAGACAGGAATAACATGAGCTGGTGTCAGTCAGCTGATTTGAGTGGTTAGGTCTGAGATTGAGGGTGAGCACACAGATGATAGACGCCCCATTAATACGATTCACTTTGAACACTATCCGTGCAGTTATCAGTTTGTGATTGATCAATCCTGATGATGTTGATCCATCCTTCTTTGTTCATGGTCTCTAACATACTTGTAAGTTAAAGTATGTTTATGAAATGCTCGAGGAAATGAGCAGGAGTTTCTCTTTTTTTTCATCATCCAGGCTAAAACAGAGAAACTCAAAACTGTCCAAGCTCAACGAGACCCCCGAACGCTTCAGAGGGAGCAAGAGTTAAAGTGTTTGAGCTATGTTTGCTTTATTTGGTTTGCTCTTTTGTCAGTCATGAAAGTTGTTTTTTGAAAGTGATATTTTTGGGGCTTAGAAACAAACCCAGGCAGCTCGCTTGAGGGCAACAGCCTCTTCACATGGGGACAAATCAGCACCAAGTGATCGTTGTTTTTATGTTATTTGATTGTCACTTTTATTGTCGGCATTTTATATTATAAACATGTGAAATGATTGTTTGATTAAGTGTTGTGTTGTTAAATTTAACAACTGTTTGCTCGACTACAAGTATCTACTATCTGATGTATGATCTCTGACCAGAGCTCCTCTCTTAAGAGTACAAACAGAGGTTCAGGCTGAGCTTTTAGACTCATATTTTCTCGTATGTGTCAAGTTCTAAATCCTTCATTATCAGTGTTGTCATCAGTTTTTTGTTTGTTTTCCAAATTTAGTTGGGGCTGTTTTCACAAGCTTACATTCCTCCAGACTGGAGTTGGTGGAGTGCAGCTTTATCAGATGTTACGGCAGTAAAATGCTAAACTGTGCCATCTGGAGGTCTGGTGCAGGAGTGTTTTAATAGCCAGTAAACACTTAAAAATAAATACAATCCTGTTTCCAAAACCAAAACTAGAATGTATCAGGAACACGTGATTTTCCAAACATTGAAAACCCATATTTAATATTAATAGAAGACAGAAAAGCTGTCAAATGTGATGATAATTTTCAAAAATGATACACCCATGCAAGAGACGAGGCCAAAAACAAACTCTGGATGACTGTGGTGGAAATCACTGCATGGACCCAGGAGCACAAGTCTGTAAACGCAGTTAGTCTCTGAATCTACAAATTCAAAGAGGAAATCAAATATAAACCAGATCCAGAGATGCTGCTGCTGTCTTCTCTGAGCCCGGTTAAGATGAACTGAGGTGAACTGTCCTCTGGACTTAAGAGAGGAAGGACAATCCAGTTTATTATCAACACACAGTTCTAAAGCCAGCATTACTGCACATGGGTAACCTATGTTTATGTGGAGGTACTATCAATGCTGACTGATGTTTACGTTTTAGAGCCACAGCTGATTCCAATGAGAGAGCATCTTTATCAGTAAAGGCCTTTTTTATTTCAGCAAGATAATGCCAAATAACATTCTGCAAGCATTATATCTGCATGGCTCTGCAGTAACAAAGCCCTAACTGCAGTCCTGACTAATCATTCACTAATAATGTTTTGAGCATTACGTAAAGGAGACTCTGAACTGTTGAGCAGCTGAAAGGGAAAATGTCTAGTGTGCAAAATGAAAACAACTGGTCTCCTGAGTCCCAAATGCTGACAGTGTTGTAAAAAGAGGTGGAGATTTTTTCTTTACATTATTATTATTATTTATTATTAATGATTAATTATTTGTTGTTGTTGTTGTTATTGTTATTGCTGTTATATTTTATTATTATTTTTAAGGGATTATGGTGATGATAATAGTAATTTATTTGATGTATTTCTTTATTTTGATTGACTTTATTTTTTAACATTATTATTATTATTATTATTATTATTATTATTATTATTATTATTATTATTATTATTATTATTATTATTTTGTTATAACCTTTTATTTTTTATTGGATTATGGTGATGATTAGAGCAATTTATTTGATGTATTTATTTATTTATTTTAATGGACTTTATTTCTTTAACAGTATTATTATTTTTTATTATTAAGATAAGATAAGATAAGATATACTTTATTTGTCCCCCGTTGGGGGAAATTCTTTTGATACAGCAGCTTACACACGGGACAGGGGAATACAACAATGTACTAACATAGTTAAAAAATATAATAACAATAATATTAGCAATGACAAGGGTAAAATATAATAAAATAAAATAAAATAAAATAAAGTAAAAATATAATAAAATATGGCAACTATTAACTATATTATCATCATTATTCTTATATTTAATTGTTATTATTTGCTAATTGTATTAAGGGATTATGGTGATGATTATAGTCATTTATATAATGTAATTCTGTATTATTCATTTTAGTTGAGTTTCACATTTTTTATGTTTGCTTTACCATTAACCTCCACCTCTTACAAAAAGAAAAAAAAAAAAAAAAAAGAAAATAAAAAAATAGAATAGGTGGTGATCTATTACAGTGGCATCACTTTCTACACAGGCATATACATAACCAAAAAATAACATTTATAGTTTTCAATATTTGATATGTTTTTTTTTAAAATAAAGTACAGGGTTTCAATGTTTAGCAAATCACTGCATTGTGTCTCCATTTTTTCAGGGTCCCAACCTTTAATAAAGGGGTTGCATATGACCACTTACAGTCACCCAAGCTCTTAACTCAAAACAACATGAGAAGAACCCAAAGAAGAACCACAACCTGTCGGTCTGAAAGCTAGTCTGCGTTATTCCTGATCATGCAAATAAGTAGCTACTGCTAAAAAATCATGCGTATTGTTTGTGATTCATCACACTAACACTATCATTAAAGAGAAATCAGTACGATGAAGAACACTACGATGACTTTCATTAATAGCTGCTGTGAGGCAGAGCTGCACCTGTGGCAGAATGAATCCCAGTCACCTGCAGCAGATGGATTCTAGTCTGTCTGCTAGCCTGATTGGAACAGAGGTTCCCTACTGGGTCTCAGAGAGGATCCTTAGCAGAGAGCTAGATGGCCTTAAGAGCTGGTCCTCATCTATGTGGTTAACAGCTTCTTTCAGTAAGTAGACACCAAGTGTGAACGCAGCAGTGTTACTAGAGAGATTCATTCTGCTTGCAGAGCAGCCCTGCCTCTGAGGACCGATGTCACTAGAATAATAAGATTTAAACGTGTCACTCTTTGTTTCCATCTTTAATCTTCAAGATTATCGGTGTAGCAGACTGAAACAGAGGTGCTGCTGACTACAGCTTCCATTCTGAAACTACAGATCAACCACTGAGCTGCTAAAGCCTCGGCCTGCTACAACTACAGACTAGCAGAGACCAAACTACACTGCAGCTACAGCACTAGAGCAGCAGTGATCAACACTCCAACCACATGCAACAGTCTACCAGCACACACACTCAACACTCGCAGACATGCATGTTGTATTAATGAGTTAGCAGACTTGTTTCCTATTTACCTGAACCCACCAATAGAACACCATTAATGGGGCTATGACTAAGAGGAACATTGGGGTGAGGGCAGAGCATATGAGCAGCACATTCAGTGTGTACCAGAAAGTGCGCATCCATATGTCAATATTGTCTGGGATGTGGGAGTCTATAGCATCCACGTCTTTGCTGAAGCGGTTTAGTAACCGCCCAGTGGGGGTGCTCTCGAAGAAGGTCTGCGGAGCTCGCAGGACCCCCTGGAGCATGTTGCGGTGCATGAGCTTGGCTGCCCGCAGCATACTGTAGCCCCGGCACAACAGGCAGTTTACCAACAACAGCGCACCTGTGAGAAGATGAACGGAAGGCAGGGATCAACAACACCTGTGGTAAACTGATGAGGAGCCATTCCTGGAGGCTAAGCTGTCAAAAAGTCAAGACCTCCTATTGAGACTGAAAACAAGACTCAAGACTGTGTAAGTTTGTACTCTGTGTGTGTGTGTGTGTGTGTATGCGTGTGTGTCATGCTATGATACCCTTGTTTTATATATGTCTGGACTCCTGCAGGTGGAAGAAAACAAAGTGGATACGTCTGCTCATGCTAACAGATCCAGATAGCATATAAGAATAGACACTTCCATGACTTGTAGGCTTGTGTGTCCCAGAATGAAATACCACATGGTAGCCTAACCTCGCCTTAGACTCTAATTTCAAACAGAGCAGCAGGACTGGATACTTCAATAATACCCCAGCCTGTTTTAAGCCACCAGGCCTGAAATGGACACAAGACTCCATTCTGCACCTCCTGAATTTCCATCACTGACGCCATAGTTTGCAGACACAGCTGCCAAATGAACGTCCCCACACCATGAAGAAATCACAGCCCTGTAGTTTCCATACACTTTGTGTAGAAGAAACCCTAACAAGGTCTCAAAGTGCAGGTTTAAGGTGGCTTTAAAGTGGCTTTGAGCTATCCAGAGATCCCCTAAATCACTCTACACAGAAGTGAAGGAGGCCATGAGACAAAGTCCATCCTTATAGGAGGGTGCACAGGTCCAAGTCCAACACTCTGAGGATCATGGAGAACTACACCCCCGGTGGACACTACAATCACCCTGTGATGTAGCAAAACTCACTCTCGGAAGCATGTGAGCTATCAGGGGGGTTAGAGGAAGATGATACCTTGGCAAGGTGTTGGTGAGAACATCAACTAACAAGGGGTCCTGGTCTGTGTTGAGGAAAAAGCAAATCATTTACACTGTCTGAGGGGGCAGCCTGCCATGAGTGATGCCATCAGCCTCAGAGCTCTGTCTGCCTGGGCACTGTATAGTTTCACAGGAGGCCAATTCAGAATTAAGACATTTCCAGAGTCCCTGGACTTCACTCAGAGGCTTCAACGACCTCGTACAGGAGTGTAGTGGGTATAAAACACAACTGGTGTTACACGTCAGAATGCCTGCTCGTGGTCACAAGAGCAGAATAAAACACTCTGTGTTATCACCAGATCGTATTTCACTTAACTACAACAACAAACCGTCATGATGAGCGGAGCCAGGCCTGGAGTCAACAGGTCAGAGGTTTTCAGAGGACCAGAAAGACAACATGGATGAGGAGAGGAGGAGTAGAATCCTTGATTCAGTAATTACCACAGGAAGTGTGACTCACAACAGAAAAACTGAGGACCTGGCTACAATGAACCAGAACCTGACAGACGTAAAGACTACACATAAAGAAAACACATGGGGGTGCTGTTGGCCTCGAGGTTTAAATGTCCGCCCCATATACTAAGGATTCAGTTCTCGTTGCAGCGGTCGCTGGTTCAACTCATGGCCATGGCCATTTCCTGCATGTCTTCCCCCTCTCTCTACTCCCTGCATTTCCTGTCTCTCTTCAGCTGTCCTATCTATAACAGTAAAAAGCTCCAAAAGTAACTTCATAGCTCACCAGCCAGGCTCATCCAACCTGCTGCTGGCACAGTGCAGGGCACTGTGTAAAAAAAGCAACAACTGTGGCTCACCTCAGAACACAATAAACACAACCAGTAACATCCAGCAGCTGAAGCCAAGCTGTAAAGCGGCTAAAGAGAGCTTGATGCTAGCCGTTAAAGATAAGTAGAGTTGCTCTCTTACCTCTAATGTCAAAGGCATGAGGACACGCAGCAGACAACACAAAATGGACCCAAAGCACAGGCTACCACATGGTATTTAGAAGTCTGATGAACTGGACAATGTGCACATGTGAGTTCATATTAGATCTCAACTCGTTCCAGATGTTAGGAGATATATCCAAATTGTTTACAGCTACCAGAGCAGTGTAAAAACACAGAGCTATGCATCCTGCTGCTACACAGTGACTGCACAGCTTCATTCAGAGGCATTACTAATGTCAGATCATAGACATGTCATTTCTAAAGTTTGCAGCTCAGGATGTTTATTTCTTTTGAAATGAAGTATGAAAATAATGAATACATTTGCTTTTATAGATGATCTGAATATAGCTTTGGAGGGCATTGTGTGTGATTTGAACTCTGGCCTTGCTAACCCATCAGCCCTGTTGTAGTGCACTCATGTGGGGAGATGGTTCACAGAAAAGAGGAGATTGAACATTTCTCATTTGCTAGCAGAGTCAGTACAAATCAGGCGGTACATTTCAAGTTCACTATGAGGGACACGTGGTCTCATCATTCAAAGTCAACCAACAAAAGCGACACTGCTTTTGAAGTGTTGTTGCTTGGGAATGACTCACGCAGAAGTCACAGTATATCCCTTCTTATCAGTGGAACACCAATCCATCCTTTTTCATCCTATGACCAGTTCTCTTTGCTCCTGAATTTAAGATCTCTGATTTGTTAGAGTCAGCATTAACATACAGCAAGAACAAAGTCTGACCCGAACGAGCATAGTCGCATCACAACATTTAGGAAACTGTTTTTAATGTGGATTTGTCACATCATGGCCGATACCTATCAGGAGGATGTAATCAGTGCAATCCTCACCTGAATCTGCGTTTTTATGGAAGTGCACCTTAGGTACATCAGAGTTTTGCTTCTGGTGAGTAAATTGATAAATTGAAGTTTATTGTATTATAAATCTTTTTGACCATAGAGAGGCGGCTGCAGCTAAAAGCTGAATATGGTTTTAAGTATTTTCTGTACTCATAGTATTAAAGCTAATGTAAAAAATGTACTCTGTTTTTCTTTAATTATTCAATAACATGCTTGTTAAGGCCCTGTCACACCTTGACGATTTAGCCATCGTATGCCGATGTATAAAAAAATTGGCGTAAGTTTTGTATAAGTTAAGAGCACGCTGAAGCACGCTGGTATACGTCGTAGTACGACAAGTATTCAGCGTATGGACACGTTGACACACATTCACACACGTATAGCTGTGTGTCTGTGTGTGTGTGAGTGTGTGAAGCCTTGGAGCCCTCACTCAGTGTCAAACAGCAGAGCCTCTGAAACAGAAGCTGAAGCCAGCATGTCAGAGTCTGCTGGTGTTCAACGATAAAGCTGCTGTTGTTGAATTCAATGAAGTTCAAAATGTGACGTTTTTGAAAGCACTGCAGTCAATAAGTGTAACTTGTTGTAAAGAGCAGAGGCTGTGTTCCTGCTGGTTTCACTCCTCTGACACTCTCCACGGCTCATCATGTTCTTATAAAGAGAGACTGCAGAGTTTTTAATAACACACACCTTTTTTATCACCAATGAAGAGCATCTCATTTCAGAACGTAGACATCGTCATTAATGAGCGGCAGACTTTTTATACACTTAGTCTGTGTTATTACGCTGCCGCACACACGAGTGGGCTATAGTTTGACATAAGTTATGAATATGATATGTATACGCCCAAAACTTTAAAACACTGACATACACTGATGTTTTTTTCGAGGCCCTTTGATACGTCAGGAAAACGCTGGCTAAAGGTGAGACAGGGCCATGACCTACTTTATGAACACTTGAGTAATCCCTAACACAGATGAAAACACTCATCTGCACAAGCAGACCCGTTTTAATTATGGTCCTCCACTAGAGGGAGGATGGGACCCACTAAAGACTGAGAGGCTTACTTCAGGTACACTACCAGTCAAAAGTTTGGACACACCTTCTCATTCAAGGGTTTGTATTTATGTTAATTATTGTAAACACTGTAGATTAATACTGAAGACATCAAAACTATGAAAGAACATATATGGAATTATTGAATGAACAACAAAGTGTTAAAGCAGAATCTGTTTTATATTTTAGATTCTGTAAAGTAGCCCCCTTTTTCCTTCATGACAGCTTTGCACACTCTTGGTATTCTCTCAGTCTGCTTCATGAAGTGGTCTCCTGGAATGGTTTCTAATTAACATGAGCCTTGTCAAGAGTTCATTTGTAGAATGACTTGCCTTCTTAATGTGTTTGAGACCATCAGTTGTGTTGTTCAGAGGTAGGGTTAGTACACAATGGATAGCCCTATTTGACTACTGTTGTAATCCAGATTATGGCAAAACCAGATTATTTCATAGTTTTGATGTCTTCAGTATTAATCTACAATGTTGAAAATAATTAAAATAAATAAAAAAACATTGAATGAGAAGGTGTGTCCAAACTTTTGACTGGTATTGTACCTCATATTAAAGGTACTTTAAATCATATTCAGTCACTTTCAGTATTTTTATACACGTTGGGGCTAGTTGTGTTGCTCAACATGACAGTGTGCACGCTGTGTGTGTGTGTGTGTGTGTGTGTGTGTGTGTGTGTGTGTGTGTGTGTGTGTGTGTGTGTGTGTGTGTGTGTGTGTGTGTGTGTGTGTGTGTGTGTGTGTGTGTGTGTGTGTTTGTGGAAGCAGGCTGCAGGCAGGACAAGAAGAGCTGCGGAGAGAGCAAAGTGAATTTGGTGGTTGAAAGGAGATAATCACTGCAGACTGCAAAGGCTCATCATGGACAACATCGCAGGCTACGGAGAAACAGAAGCCGAAAACTGGAAGGTTAAAAGCTGCTTCGCCAACATGCATGTGGCATGCCATTCCAGGAAGAGAAAGGAGGCAAATACTTGGAAAGAAAAGAGGAACAGAAAGCATCATCCAGGCCAAGTACATTATCCTGGTACCTGGACAAAGACGTATATGAAAGCCAAGGGTGCTATGACAACAGCAAAGATGGGTGTGCTGGAGACAATGACTATCATGGTGGAGAGAGAAACGAAGACCGTGCCCAGCAACATGAGCACGGTCGCTGGAAGAGCCTCGTCTATGATGTAGATGTCCTTGGAGAAGCGGTTGATGACGCGTCCTATAGGCGTGGTGTCAAAGAAAGACTGAGGGGTGTGAAATTTGTTGTCGAGCAGATCATGATGCAGCTTCTTGGCTGCGCCGATGTTCCCCATGGCTAGTGTGAAGGAAGAGATCATGACCAGGACACCTAGGAGGAACCAGAGGAGGTGGAGTGGAGGGAAGAAGATATTGGAGAGGAAGGTTTGAATGTGAAATGAGAAAGCAACTGGACTTTTGGTTGACACAGACAGCGTTTACCCTGAAGGTAAAGATGTGGAGGATGAAGATCACACCAAAAAGAAAACAGAAGTTAAACATTTCGGTACATCTCCACGACCTCAGAGCATTCAACCGCCCAACAGGGTGAATGTGACGTGGTCTTTATGTTTTTGTTTTGAAGTTCTGTGAGCCTGAAGCTTGTTGAGGAAACCTTTGACTCTCTGCAAAGCTAACACATGTATCCAGTTATAATGAAACAAAGAGCAACATAACAGTGTGTGGGTGGAGGGGCATCCAGCACGATGGAGGTAAAAGAGTTTTCAGCACCATGATGTGGCAGCACATTAAACACAGTTTGAGCCTCTTTGAAAAGAACACTTCAGTTTCATTGTTTGTTTAAACACTTTAAATGTCTGGTGTTTCATTTGAGTTCATCAAACAGTTCAGTCAGTACTCGTTGTGTGAATCTCAGTGCTTCTTACCTTGTGCAATGCCCAACGCCGCGTACACCCCCACCCTCATATGAACATTTTCCTGAGTTTTATTTCTCGAGGCGTCATTGGTCCACTCGCTGAGCCACACGTTGGCTCCGATGGCTGCGGCGCTCTGACAGCAGTACAAGAAGCAGATGAACACTGACAGCAGAGGTCCCACAGCCTTAGCGTACTCCAGGTACACCTTTGATTTCACCTGGACAGAAGGGACAGAGCGTCTCAGATTAAAGATTCAGGACACGGATTAAGATTACAATTATACATTATTATATAAATACTGAAGAGTTCTTTTTTTAAAGGGATATTTCAGTCTTTTTGAAGTGGGGTTGTTTGAGTGAGCTAGTACTTGTACTAGCCACAACCGACGCTGCTCAGCTCGCCCTTTTATTGAGAAACTGCAGGAGAAACAGCACGCAAGCTAGGCTCCAGATTCAGCAGATGTGGCAGATACTGCCACGAAATTTAGCTTATTCTGAAAGAGCCCGACCCGAGCGCTCATCACAGTTTAGGTGTACGCTCCATTTGTGATTTTTGGCGCAACACAGACGTGCTCTTCCGCCTGCAGCTCACTGATCAGCTGTTCAGCTCTGCAGGCTTCAAATAGAGAAAAAAATACAACCAAACTTAATAATGAGGGATTCTGACAGAGGCATGCCGTTTACTGCTGACACACATTGACACCTTTACACAGGACTTCCACCAGATCCGTGTCCGGTCCGTCTCTGATCCACTGCGGTCCGGCTCCATGCTCTCTCATCCATCAAAACCCACCGGTTGTGTTTTCAGAACGCAGCACGGAGCAGGACCGCCGGACAGCTGGAGTCATGCGAGTCGTGTGTTTTTCCCTCCTCTCCTCATCCATGTTGGTCCTCTGAAAACCTCTGACCTGTTGACTCCAGGCCTGGCTCCGCTCATCATGACGGTTTGTTGTTGTAGTTAAGTGAAATAGGATCTGGTGATAACACAGAGTGTTTTATTCTGAAAATTAACCGCATGTTTTCATTTTGTTTTGGTGAAACCTGACTTCCTGTCCCGCTCCATCTGCTCTGTTGAGATTGATGCGTCGTGCTCCAGCATCCAGCAAAAATAGAAGTCTTGTGTATCTGATCCGGAGGACTCCGACCAGCTGGATCAGAGACACGGCCAGGACCTAACGAGCTGATCTCGTGGAAGTTAACATATTGACTAGAATAGAAACCTATCAGATCCAGTGCTGTGACGGATCCGAGACGGACCGGACATGGATCTGGTGGAACTTGGCCGTTATGAACCGCAGTTTACAGAGGAAAAGGGATTCAATGCAACGGAGGAGAGGAGAAACTTCTGAGCTAAACTGGAGAACAGGAGAGATCCTGAGTTACTTGGTGGTGCAGGTGTGTAAACTGCAAGACTTGGTAAGACTTGGTAACAACAGAACCTCTGTACCTTTAGGAATTAAGATGAAGCAGCAGATCAAACAGCCTAGCTTGCGCGCTGTTTCTCCCTGCAGTTTCTCATTACAGGGCCGAGCTAGTGCAGTTACTAGTGACATTAGAAAAAACTGAAATATCCCTTTAACTCTTTCAAAAGATGTTTTTTAGCGTTTAAATAAAAGAAAGGCTTGTGGTGAAACTGGAAAGTTAAAAAATCTGCTTAAATCGTTGTTGTTGTCACATTCAGACACTGACAGCAGAGTGGGAACATCAGTATTAACTCATCCCACTCATACCCATTCACACTGGGTCACTGGTAGCACATTGGGGTTCAGTGTTTTGCCCAGGGAACCTTCTTATTAAGAGACAGCCGCCCCTGCAGGGCTTAGATGGACTGACCCTGCCTGTTTCTGAGGTCTCGGCCTGGATGAGCTTCTCCCCTTCATTTTTCTTCTTCTCTTGCAGCTCGCACTGTTTCCTCTGGTTGCAGGGTTGCCTTCTCACTGAGCGGCATCTGGGGTTCTCTCCGTCTGCTGAGACCACGCTGATCTGCCTGTTTATGGGTACAAAGAATATGCAATCTAAAGGCTTTCTGATATCATTTACAGAAGCTGTGAAGTGAAAAAGCACTGAATGTGTCTTTACCTGATGAACTTCCTCTTGGCTTCGTTTATCACTGGCTCATTGTCCACCATGTCTGTGTGGTTGCTGAGGGCGTCCTCAGGAAACATCTCCTCTTCTTCTAATATATCCTCTGTGAAACAGTAAGTTACAGACCTTTTGTAATGATCAAATACTAAATGAAGGTATTTTTGTAGTATAAAGAAGTAAAGCTCTACCGGTGGCCTCGTCTTCTATGACATCCTCCAGGGCGTAGTTCCTGAGAAACTCTGCAAAGGCTCCGTTCTGCTTGAGCAGCTCCTGGTGGGAGCCCATCTCTGACACCCTGCCATCCACCATCACCATTATGTTGTCCACCTGAGGCAGGAAGCTGATGCCATGTGTCACCAGAATACGTGTCTGGAGTCAAGCATTAAGAGAAGCCTTGTTATCCAGTGACCTACATCACATCACGTACATCAGGACATCAGGACATCAGGACATCAGGCCATCAGGTCTGCTGAGTCAGTGAGCTCTTTTAAATCTCTTCTGAAAACATACTTTTATCTCAGAGACTTTCCTGATCGTATCTGAATTAAATTAATTTTGTTTTATTTATTTTTTATATTTATTTATTTTATTTTTATTTTAACCTTCTTGAAAAATATATTTTAAAACAATCTTTATGTCTTTTAAAATACATTTTATTTCTTTATCTTGACCTGTGTGTTTTTATGAACTGCCTGTTTTCTTTTGCTGCCAATGTGAAGCACGTTGTAACTTGGTTTTTGAAAAGTGCTCTACAAATAAAATGATTGTTATTTTTATTATTATCAAGCAACCCTGCAGACAAACGTGAGCTCACCCTTCATCACAAGCAGCACAGCTTCAGTGACATGTTGAATAAATGGTAAATACTCCTGGAGTTTTTCTCTGCCCACTCAGAGCACTTTCACATCACGTGTCACATTCATCCAATTTACACCATGCTCAGAGACACTAATGACACATGTCTGGTTCCAGGTCAGTGTGACCCAGCACCATTTTTGATCTCTAATATATCTAATTCTCATAACCTCATAACAGTTACACAATGCCTGCCTGTTCCAGCTCATGGCCTCATTCTGCTCTGATACCAAACTAGGGCTGTGCCATATCTTACCATTCAACGTTAATACCGGTGTATATTTTCATGTGATAAAAAAGTATCATATCGCGGTTTAACTGATTTAATGACTAGATGAAGGAAGATGCTTTAGAGCAGAGCCAAACTGACATACACTACCAGTCAGAAGTTTGGACACACCTTCTCATTCAATGGTTTTTATTTATTCTAATTATTGTAAACATTGTAGAAAATAATTAAAGACAATACTGAAGACATCAAGACTATGAAATAATCTGGTTTTGCCATAATCTGGATTACAACAGTAGTCAAATAGGGCTACCTTACAGAATCTAAAATAGATCTTTGGTAGTAATCTACAGTGTTTCGAATAATAATAACAATAATAATAAAAACGTTGAATGAGAAGGTGTTTCCAAACTTTTGACTGGTAGTGAACTCGCTCGCTGATCACAGAGCTCCTCCTCCTCCTCCTCGTGTCAGAGCTGATGTTAATGTCTACAGTCATGGCCAAAAGTTTTGAGAATGACACAACTATTAATTTTCACAAAGTCTGCTGTTTCAGTTTTTATAATGGCAATTTGCATATACTCCAGAATGTTATTAGGAGTGATCAGCTCAACTGCAATTAATTACAAAGTCTCTCTTTGCCTTGAAAATGAACTTTATCACCAAAAACACATTTCCACTGCATTTCAGCCCTGCCACAAAAGGACCAGCTAACATCATTTCAATGACACACAGGTGTCACACACATTAACACAGGTGTGGGTGTTGATGAGGACAAGGCTGGCGATCAATCTGTCATGATTGAGTGACTGGACACTTTAAAAGGAAGATGGTGCATGACACCATTGTTCCTCATCTGTTAGCCATGGTTACCTGCAAGGAAACACGTGCAGCCATCATTGCATTGCACAAAAAGGGCCTAACAGGGAAGTTTATAGCAGCGAGTAAGATTGCACCTCAGTCAACCGTCTATCCAATTATCAAGAACTTCAAGGAGAGAGATTCAATTGTTGCCAAACAGGCTCCAGGGCGCCCAAGAAAGTCCAGCAAGCGCCAGGACCGTCTCCTGAAGGTGTTACAGCTGTGGGATCGGGCCACCACCAGTGCAGAGCTTGCTCAGGAATGGCAGCAGGCAGGTGTGAGTGCATCTGCACGCACAGTGAGGCGAAGACTTTTGGAGGAAGGCCTGGTGTCAAGGAGGGCAGCAAAGAAGCCACTTCTCTCCAGTAAAAACATCAGGGACAGACTGATATTCTGCAGAAGGTACAGGGACTGGACTGCTGAGGACTGGGGTAAAGTCATTTTCTCTGATGAATCCCCTTTCCGACTGTTTGGGGCATCTGGAGGCAGGCTTGTTCGGAGAAGACGAGGTGAGCGCTACCATCGGTCCTGTCTCTTGCCAACAGTGAAGCATCCTGAGACCATTCATGTGTGGGGTTGCTTTTCGGTCAAGGGAGTGGGCTCTCTCACAATCTTGCCTAAAAACACAGCCATGAATAAAGAATGGTACCAGAACGTCCTCCGAGAGCAACTTCTCCCAACCATCCAAGGGCAGTTTGGTGATGAAGAATGCCTTTTCCAGCATGATGGAGCACCTTGCCATAAAGCAAAAGTCATAACAAAATGGCTCGGGGAACAAAACATTAAGATTTTGGGCCCTTGGCCAGGATACTCCCCAGATCTTAATCCCATTGAGAACTTGTGGTCAATCCTCAAGAGGCGGGTGGACAATCAAAAACCCACAAATTCTGACAAACTCCAAGCATTGATTATGCAAGAATGGACTGCCATCAGTCAGGATTTGGTCCAGAAGTTGATTGACAGCATGCCAGGGAGAATTGCAGAGGTCTTGAAAAAGAAGGGTCAACACTGCAAATATTGACTTATTGCATGAATTCTGTGTAATTCTCAATAAAAGCTTTTGATACTTATGAAATGCTTCTAATTGTATTTCATTATACCATAGAAACATCTGACAAAAACACCTAAAAACCCTGAAACAGCAGACTTTGTGAAAATGTAATATTTGTGTCATTCTCAAAACTTTTGGCCATGACTGTACAGTGACTCAGTCATCAGGTAAACTCGACCTCTCTCCTCTCAAAGTTTGATGTCAGCTGATAACAGCAGCATTATGTGTGTATTCGTTCGCAGTGACTCTCTATGGGTCTGACTGGGGCTGTAATATCGGCGATGAGCTGAACGAGCTCAGCAGGGATTAATATCTCCATTACAACACTTCTACCTCTACTGACTCTGTCATGGACACTGCTGGAGCAGCCTGCTCCTCCAAGCCCCACGCCCTCTGCTCTCTCCTGCTCACACACACCTGCAACCTGATGATAATCACTACACAGTATTTAAGCCAGTCAATTCAAACGTTGTTTGCCAGATCGTCATGTGTGCTACTGCCTGCTTCATATCCCAGCCTGCTTTATGTTTTTTGCCTCCTTTAGGATTTTGCCTGCCGCCCCTGTACCTCCGCCTGGTTGGACTGCTTTTTGGGTTTGAACTTTGGAACGGACTGTACACTTCTCTGCCTGCTGTTTATTAAATTACTTTTTGCCTTCATTCTGCTCTTGTGTCTTTTATGAACTGTGACAGACTTGCTTGTCTTAAACCATTGATGGTTAAAAGAAGCAGAATCAAGCTGTGGCTGTGACTAGTAGTGGAAGGAGCGACTGTAAACTCTTAACACGACTCCTGAAACTTTCAAAATAAAGGTGATGTGTGCGCTACATGTGAATATGCGTTCATAAACGTGTTCACACAATGAAATTCAGGTTTCCAGCTGCAGCCTGTGTGTCTATGATAACTCCTCATACAGACCAACATCGTTTTACAACAGTACAATGATTCTCTCTCCTCTCAGTCAATGTTTACTGTCAGATAAATCAGGAAAACACGGCGGCAATAAAGGCACTAAACAGCCTCAAACTAATAAATAAAATAAACATTTTATCTGTTTGTGAGGAGCAAAGAGCAGGTCAGAATTTTATTAGGAAGTAGGGGTGACCCCAAATAGTTGAATATTCGACGATTCGTTCTAACGAGCCTTAGTCGACCGCCAATCTCATAGTCGAATATTTGCATATGAAACGTGGATCATTCCATTCAAACCATGGGGGTGCTCAATGTCTAATTTTACATTATTTTCCTGTTTCCCGTAAAAATAGTGTCTCATTTATCCTATTTTGATATAAATATAAACTTATTTAATGTAATTCTGAGAACAGCTCTTGAAGTGTTAAATCTCCTTAAAGTGGTAATTAAATCTCCCCTGGTAATTAAAGGTGGACTCTCCCATTTAGTGGGACCTGTGGAGCAGACGTACCTCAGCGGGCCTTTAAATCTTTCTACGTTCATGGCAGCTCAAAATGTCAGGAAATAAAACTTCAGTTGATCCTAAAAAATAGTGATGAAGACGAGGAGCAGCTTCATGAAGAGGGCTGTGAGATCAAGGATTACCGGACCACACAAAAACTGTACGGGGCCAAAAGAACGAGGAGGGATACCCAAAGCTGTCTGAAGCCTCAAAAACAATCCACAGCATCCCATCCACCTCCACGCCATCAGAGAGGATATTCTCAAAGACAGGATTTACAGTCAACAAAGCAAGGAGCGCACTTCTGCCCGTACACACGATGGTTTTCCTTGCGTACAGTTTGAAAAGACTCAAGCGGACAAAGACGCGATGAAAGACTGTTTTAAAAGGTTCTGTTAAGGGATTTAAAAACCCTTTAGCTGGTTCAGGTTTGATTTTGAACATTATACAAATGTTTAGTCTTAAGTTGGACAAACTACTCTCCGCAGGGCTGCTCTCCTCTGTGTGAACACTGTTTAAATATCTCCTGATTCATTATTCTATAGTGGAGCGTTGTTCCATGTTTAACGGATGGTGGCCTCATTTGAGTTTTCTCTCCTTCATCACCTCGTTGTTTTTGCAATATAGATTTAAAAAATCTAAGTTTTATACTTATAATATTCTGTTGTCCCTTTTACTTTAAGCTATGAGTCTCTTAATTGTAAAGGGTTATGTGTAATATTGTCATGCGGTCACCATCATGCAGACTTTGGGTCAATAAGGAAAAACAACAAACATTCCACTATTCGTCGACTATGGGCAAAATCTGATGAATCAGATTCGACTAAGCAAATCCTCAGTCGGGCTCACCCCTATTAAGAAGTTTAAATATTTATTTTTTATATTTTTTTTCTGTTTGTGAGGAGCAAAGAGCAGGTCAGAATTTTATTAAGAAGTTTAAATATTTATTTTTAATATTCAACTTATCACTTTAATACTATACGCATTGTTTATTACAGTACACGTCATTACAAAATTTTATTGCTTTAAAAATTAGACGATAAAAATAATGAGTAGCTGGTAGGTTTAGGAATCCACAAGCATCAGTGACAGGTGGACAAAAAAGTTAATGCTTTGATGGAAAACATTGTGATATAATTTTTAGGCCATATCGCCCACCCCTATATCAACTCTCCCAATAAGTCTGCTTCAACCCACTCACACATTCACACACCACTGGCAGTGCCACCAGGAGCAATGTAGGGTTCAGTGTCTTCCCCAAGCTGGGAATCAAACAGCCAACTTTCTCACCAGGGGCAGACGGACTCCACCACTGAGCCTCAGTAAAATATGACGTGTGCCTTCCAGGCAAGAAACAGGAACTCAACCAGCCTCTTATCAGAAGTTTGATAAAGTGTCATAAAAACCATGAAAACAAACAAGTAATAAACGTATGAACGAGCTTCCTCTTTGTAAAGATAAGATATGACATCCTGTTCTGAAATGAGGCAACATGCTAACACGCTCACTGCACCACAACCCAGACAATCCAGAGATTCTCTTTGTCAGTTCTTATCAGAGCATGCATGGAGACTGATTGATGATAAGCAGAGTTTCCCTCATATAATGCAGAGGCCAGATATGTTTGTATCTATATGGACTCAGTATTTGGCATATCATCCGTCTTTATGAGTGAAATGAGACGTGTGTGGCATTCGATCGAAACACAGCCTCAGTTTTATCTCAAAGTATTTTAACTTCATATTCTGATGATATCAAAGCGGTCCCTGTCCACAGACCTGATATGACATTTCACAATGCTGTGGTGCGACTCAGATTTAATCCCAAACGGGTCATACTCTAAATAATCTGTGCAAAGACATCTCTGGATTCTGAGGTATTTCACGTGGTGGAGCAGGTGTCATCATGTTTACAATTTTTAGCAATAAGGTCAAAGGTATTAAAGTCCTATTATTTCACACCTATTAGAAATGAGAAGGAACTTATCTGTCACTGTCCACTGTTCAATATAATGAGCTATGTAGCTGCTTAAACAAAATACTTTGAAATGACACATCCACTTAATGACAGTACTCCATATAATAATATAAATATAGATATATACAAGGCTCTTAATGGTCAGACACCTTAGTATCTTAAAGAGCTCACAGTGTCCTAACACCCCTCTAGAACACTACGCTCCAACATGCAGGCCTGCTTATCGTACCTAAAGTCTCTAAAAGTAGTATGGGAGGTAGAACCTTCAGTTATCAGGCCCCTCTCCTTTGGAATCATCTACCAGTCAGAGTCCAGGAGGCAGACACCCTCTCTACTTTTAAGAGTAGGCTTCAAACTTTCCTTTTTGATAAAGCTTATAGTTAGAGCTGGATCAGGCTTGGACCAGCTCTTAGTTCTGCTGCTATAGGCTTAGACTGACACACTGGGATCCTGTCTTTCCCTCTCTCTCCTCTCTCTGCCTGTCTCTTACTTTAACTCCTCCTGTCCCATTAAAGTTCCAAACCATAGACCTTTCTGGAGTCCCTGAGCTCCCTTGTCTCGTAGGTTCCTCTGGATCTCTGCTGCTGTGGATGTGCTAGACTCCAGCTGCTACAACTACTACTATCCGTCTCACCACTATCATCTTTCTCTCTCTTCATCTCCCTCTATCCCTCTCTCATACACGGTCTCAGAAGATGTGTGTCTAACATGAGTCTGGTCCTGCTGGAGGTTTCTGCCTGTTAAAGGAAGTTTGTCCTTGCCACTGTAACTTGCTAAATGCTGCAAAGTGCTCTGCTCATGGTGGATTAAGATGAGATCAGACTGAGTCCTGTCTGGAAGATGGGACTGGATCTTAGTCTGTCTTGATGTTGGGTCTTTGTTAATAATAGAACATAGAGTACGGTCTAGACCTTCTCTGTTTGGAAAGAGTCTGAGGAGAACATTTGTTGGGATTTGACTCAAAAATCATCTAAAAATATTATCAAAATTTGATTTATTTGATATATGACTCTACAAAGGCCAATAAAGGCAGTTAGCCAAAGTTATGCCATAACTTGTCCTCTCTTTCATCCGTTATGTACACAGTGTTCAAAGATCTTTACACTGCAGTGCTCACATGGTGTAGAGCTGTGACAGTAACAGGCCAGTAACTCACACAGGCCTACATGCTAATGTATTATGAGTACTTAGGCATCTAGAAAATACAGCAGGCAGTGAGGGATTAAGTTACTACGCAATCACCAGCTGCTTCTGGCTAACTGAATTCCCTGAGGTCCACAAATGCCTGTCCGAGTCTAATGAGAGGCCGTCCAGTCCAGATATTTTAGCCTGGAGTTTAGACTGGCACTGCGGTGCACAGAGGGATGTTTCAAATGTATTCACTCTATGCAACACAAGCCTGAAACAGCATCGCGTCCTTGAGACTGTGAGGATCCATTAGGGAGGAAAAGCTTTACATTTCACTTCAAGCTCTAAAGATGATCACCAGCACAAAGTGGTGGGTTCTACTTTCTCCTCACCTTGCCCTTTAGCACACCTTCCGGCCCAATGAGGTTGTCAAATATGTGTTTGGCCACATGAGCATCCACAGCAGACAGCGGGTCGTCCAGAAGGTAAACATCAGCATCGCTGTACAGAGCTCGGGCCAGGCTCACCCTCTGTCGCTGCCCACCAGAGAGGTTGATGCCCTGCAGAATGAGAATCAGACTTTAAGAAAGAAACTTCATCAGATGTGGGAACTGTTTTGAAAATCAGGAATCCGTTAATCTGATGACAAATAACAAGAACAGCTGAAAGGAAACAGAAACTAAAGCTGCTTCCTGGAAAAAGAAAAAGTGGCGACTGAGGAAGAGAAGAGAACCTTTTCTCCTATCTCTGTCATGTCTCCTCCAGGCAGCACTTCCAGGTCAGGAGTTAAGGCACAGGCGTTCATGACACAGCAGTACTTCTGCTCATTGAAGGGCCTTCCAAACAGGATGTTGTCCCGCAGGGTGGCGTTCTGGATCCAGGCCTGCTGTGGTACGTATGCCACTGATCCCTGAGGACAGATGAAAACAAGTGTCTCTTTACACACTTTCCTCAGACACATCTGAGTTAGGATCGTTATTTTGGTACAAATGTTTCTGGGACCGCTCTCATAAATCAACAGATTACCATCGGACATACAAACACAGTACACACACACAGGGAGGCATATTAACAAACACAATCATTGACTGTCTTGATTTAAATAATTAGAAATGATCATAACCATCCTCTTATAATAAACTGTCACACATGAGTGTGTGTGTGTGTGTGTGTGTGTGTGTGTGTGTGTGTGTGTGTGTGTGTGTGTGTGTGTGTGTGTGTGAAAGGGATATTTCAGTCTTTTTGAAGTGGGGTTGTATGAGTTTTACTAGTAATTGTTCTAGCCACAATGGATTCCGCTCAGCTCGGCCCCTTTAATGAGAAACTGCAGGAAGAACAGCACGCAAGCTAGGCTACAGTCTTCTGCAGAAGGTTCCATTTCTGCCATTTGATTTAGCTAACTTTGGAAGACTCGGAACCGAGCACTCATCTCGGTTTAGGTGCACGCTCTACTGAGAAAATGTTCACTTCACTTTGGCACCAGAAAGCTTGTTTGTTTTTGCACTATTTGCGCATGTGGACACAACACAGACATGCTCCTCTGCCTGCAGCGTACTGATCAGCTGTTCAGGTGTGCAGGTTTTACAGTGACAAAACTACAACTAAACTTAATAAAGAGTGGTTCTGACTGCACTGATGATATGTTACTGTGGACACATGTGGACGCCTCTATGGGTTTACAGAGAAAAAGGCGATTCGATACACCGGAGGAAAAAGAGGAGAAACTTTATTGCTAAACTGGAGAGCAGGAGAGATCCAGAGTTACCTGGTGGTGCAGGTGTGTAAAGTGCGACGAAAACAAGAATACTACTTCCTGTCACGAGTGAGACTTGGTAATAACAGTACTTCTGTACCTTTAGGAATTAAGATAAACCAGCAGGTCAAACAGGGCTGCAGTCTGCGACACTCACCAACCAGAGTCCACTGCTGAACTGAACGCTGAAGTTTGTCACTGACGTTTCCAATGCTGTTTCTCCCTGCAGCTTCTCATTAAAGGGGCCGAGCTTAACGGCATCCATTGTGGCTCGTACAATTACTAGTATTTAATTCCAGCCTAAATTAATTTTAGAAAATACCATTTTAATTCAGTCTTTCATTCAGTTATTGAAGAGATAAATGGGACAAATCGCCTGCTTTTACATGTTGTATTCATAGACTGTATAGATAATGGACGCAGTATCCATGACATCATTCATCTGTGCCTGAGCGCTGTTTTGAAGCCAATCGGCGGTGGCAGCCATATTTGATATTGTGGAACTCAACCAGGCATAGTGTGAGGTAAAGAGGCGGGCTTTAAGCCTCCTAGCCAACAGCTATGTGTTCCCACCATACACTGTAAAAAATATGAACGTAGTATCCGTGACGTCACCCATCTGTTCCTGAGGGCTGTTTTGAAGCAAATCGACGGCAGCAGCCATATTGGTAATGCGGAACTCAACTAGGCAGAGTGTGACGTAGTGTGAGTCTCTTAGCCAATGGCTGTGTGTTCCCGACCGGGAGTCACGTCAGTCATGTCCTTATTTGGGCAAAACTCATAATCTTAATATCTTCTTAACCGTCACGTTAGAAAAAAATTCACCCCCCGTACAGTGTGTGCCATTAGAGAGATTAGCCTTGTAGGGCCAAGCCGATTTTTGAACCAGGCTGTAAACATGTTTATTAATGCTGCAAAGATTGTCTTTTTCCCATTCATATCTATGTGGTTTCTGCAGCCAGCCTCAAGCGGATTTTCGATGTATTGCAGTTTATATCACTTCTGCATTGGCTTCATCGTTTGAGACCGGAGTTTGCCGCTTGGTTCCCACCTGTCAGTCAAGTCAGTCATGTCCTTATTTGAGCAAAACTCGTAATCTTAATATCTTCTGAACCGTCGCGTTAGAAAAAAATTCACCCCCGTCCAGATAGATAGAGAAATAAGCTAAGTAGGACCAAGCTGTTTTTTGTACCAGGCTGAAAGATTGTCTTCTTTGAATGGGTGTGTATGTGGTTTCTAGTGTTTCTGCAGCTAGCCTCTAGTGGACGCTCGATGAAGTGCAGTTTATAACACTTCCTCATGGGCTTCGTGTTTTGATGTTTTGTATTGCAGTGTCCCTTTAATCCTTTTTTTTTTTACTACTTGTTGTATTACTTAATGTTGTCTCGTGCTTTTTTTATTTAACAAAATACCTAGCCTCTATGCAGATGTTCTTGTCCTATAGAGATGTATTTAAAATTTGAAACAACTGTGGTTCATTTTACATTTTGACAGCACTTCTTTTATCATCTCTATTCCCTGACAACTGAAAGCTGTTCACTGTATTACAGCAGAGAAAGACTCTTTCATTAGTCAAGACTATTTGCCAAATTCTCTCAAGAGACTTATTTTTAACAGTTAATATATTTCCTTTTCTGTTCTCTTGATTTGCTGTTATGTTTGGCACATTTTGGTGAATTTTATCTCCCAAAAGAACATGTTTTAAAACAAGCATTACAATATCTATTGTGCTGATTCCAACAGTTGTATTAGTGTTTTTTTTATTGTTTCTGGTGGTTTAACAGGAGGACATTTCTACTACTACTACTACTGACATAAAACTCGTACAACTCCACTTGTACGGAACTATCCCTTTAACCCTAACAGAGAAACTCGAAGGCCTCTGAATGCAGTTTCTATGGAACATGAAGTAATGCAGTTATGAGGATGATGCTGAATCAAAATAGAGCATATGTTTACTTTAAAACTACAACAGTTACCTAAATGAACATTCTGTGCAGACATTAGCTGAAAAGTCCCCAGATGGCCCTGTCTGGAGAATCTGCCTGAACATGCCTCAACTAAACTCTCTGTTCTTAATCTGTAACATGTTCTGCAAGCCCCTATGGCTTTGACTTCACACTTTGAACCTTTGATCAACATTCAAGCACTGAACAGATTTAAACCTGCATATTTTGCCAACTTTACACAAACTGAACCCAGCACCACCTTCAAATGATCAGAGTGCTCATGTTAGCATACAGCAGCCCTCAGTATTGTGTTCACACAAAAAATGAACAAGTTTATGTTAATTTTTTAACTGCATATACACTACCAGTCAAAAGTTTGGACACACCTTCTCATTCAGTGTTTTTTATTTATTTTAATTATTTTCAACATTGTAGATTAATACTGAAGACATCAAAACTATGACATAATCTGGTTTTGCCATAATCTGGATTACAACAGTAGTCAAATAGGGTTATCCATTGTGTACTAACCCTACCTCTGAACAACACAACTGATGGTCTCAAACACATTAAGAAGGCAAGTCATTCTACAAATGAACTCTTGACAAGGCTCATATTCATTAGAAACCATTCCAGGAGACCACTTCATGGAGCAGACTGAGAGAATACCAAGAGTGTGCAAAGCTGTCGTGAAGGAAAAAGGGGGCTACTTTACAGAATCTAAAATATAAAACAGATTCTGCATCTATTTTCTTCTTCAGTAGAGCCTCCTTTACTTCAGTCTCCAGCCCTTAATCACTGATATTTACAAGTTCATGAATTACTGTATTCTACTCCAGAATTATAGACAGGTGTGAAGAGTAAAAGACAATAAAATCTGCAGCTTTGAAAACCTTGAAACACACATCTAACTATGTGACATGTCAGCTTTAACACCCGATACTCGGGGGGCATACCCTAAACTAGAAGAGATGAGGGGAAAAAAAAGAAAGTGAACTATTCCTCATTCTCAAAAAGCTACACCTCTCTTAAACCAGACCAGCCTGTTTGGATCTGTCCTGATTCGTCCAAAAAACTAATTTGATGTTCAAACAGTTGGTTCACAGGTACCGCTCACTACATCTGGATTACTACTGGATTTCGACGCATAAGCCGTGCTGAATGCCTGTCAGGTGCTTGAGTGTGAGCGGTCGTTCTCTGCCTCCAGAGTGAGCAGCGTTCACGTTTATGAGCTGCAAACTGAGCGGTTCAGTTCACCGTTCATTAAAACATGAGCATTCTCATATCAACGTGTTGACGCAAGACCCTTTCTGAATACAGCTGATTCCAGTTACACTGAATGAAAGTATCTGACTCTTTAGCTGCTAAATTGTCCTCAGTGTTCACCAGCTTGATGACAGCTTAGTCTGTCTGCTGTTGGGTTGGGTTCAGAGGGTGCTGTTGTTGAAAAAAGGTTGCATTTGCTGCGATAGTATCAAAAATGTGACATGACAGCAAAACAACGTGTTGGGAGAAGCTAATACACGCCCTGTCTGAACTGTAGATTGAGGTGATATCTCCCCCATAGGTGCATTCACTGCAGGTGTGTCTTCTGTTTTTCTCATGTTGATCATTTTATTATAAAATATGAATTTGAGGGAGAAAGACAAATAAACTCTTCAGAGCAGGGAACCTACCCGAATAGAAACCTCTCCCTCTAGTTTCTCCATTTCACCAAGCAGAGCGGAGATCAGGGAGGACTTCCCACAGCCAACATGACCGACCACAGCGAGCAGGGAGCCCTGAGGCACCATGACATTAATACTACAAACACAGAATCAACATTCACGTGTTAGAAGAACAGCCACAGGTATGACATGACAAAGTGCAAACAGACAGTGTTTGGCTTCAACGACATACTTGTGCAGAACTGGAGGATCCTCTTTGGCCCAGGTGAATTTCCCATTAATGACTGTCACTGAGAAGTCTGTTGAAGACAAAATAAGCACCTGATGAAAAGGTGACAGAGTGAAGAAGCCTGACAGAGGAGAGGCTGAACGGCATTTCTGATATGTGAGTCATCCACGAGCTCTGTAGTAAGCAGATCACTGTGTGAAAGGTCTTTGTATTTCAAAGAACACTTGATGCAGGTTTACTCTACTTATTACAATCACTGCTTGAAGTGTTGAGAGGAGTCCAGCTGCAGACCTCTGCAGCCAGGCCCCCACTTTTGCAGACCTCCCCAGTGATGCACCTCTGGGGTCACGTCCGGAAGTGGTATAGTTTGTTGTAGTGATTACGCCTGGAGACAACAGCAGGTGTCTATTCTTAAGTATCCAAAACAGCGAAAAAATACGTCTATCTGTTACAAACTTACATTTTTTCATTTTTCAGTTTCAGTAAAACCACTGAATGTCACACCAGTAGGTTTTTTTTTTGTTTTAAAATAGTTACAAGGACGTTAGCATTAGCTACGCTACACAAACGTCAGCATTAGCTACGTATGATTCATAGAGGACGAGCCATTTCTTTTTTGAGCTTGGTTAATAAAGTTTGTAAAGAAGTTTTGAAGATTAGGTTATTTGTGGTCTAAAAAGGATTAAAGTTTGTAATGAAGATTCAATATTTCACTGACGTTCAAGCCGTAAGGAGAAAACTGAAGCAGCACATAAAGATTTTGCTGTGCTGTGGGATTGAATCTTGTTTAATCAGAACTTTGTTTACCGAGCGGATCTGACTCATTGCAGTATTCCTGTCTGTTGTAGATTCATCATTCCATCACTTCATGAAGCTCAAAGCCTGCAGTTCAAATGCTGCAAACGATGGTGTAACCTGTACCACTGCCCTAAATTAACCCACAGAGTGTCCGAGACGTGATGGGTCTCTCCTGTCATTTTATGTTCCAGCTTGATCACTGAGGTCCTCCAATGCTTTCCTTTTAAATGTTCCTCGTGTGTATCACACACAGAGAGGGAGAGCTTTCTGTTTTTACGCTCCTGAGCTGTGGAACTCTCTTCCTTTGGACATCAAAACGGCGAGCTCTCTGGGTGTTTATAAAAGTAAACTTAAGATTTATCTTTTTAATCTAGCTTTTAATTTGGAGTAATTGATTTTTAGCCCTGGACTGTATTATTATTATTTTAATCATTGCTTTAATATATATTTATCTTATTTAATTATTTATTTATCTATTTTATACCCTCTATTAATCTGATCTTGTTAACTCTACCTTATTTTTAACTTTTCTTTCCACTCTTACTTTTTTTAATAATTTTATTGTGTTGATTTTATTTTATGTTATTGTTTTATTTATAATCATGCCTTTTATAATTGTACCACTGCTGTTGTTTTCTGTCTCTCTGTTATTTTGTGAAGCACTTTGGGCTGCATGTTTATATGTATGAAAGGTGCTTTATAAATAATGTTGAGTTGAGTTGAGTCATGATGTTTAAGGCTGAACCGGGTCATAATAAAGTTCCTTAATAAAGAACCTTCTATCATTTATTTCTGTCTGTGTGTTTTTTGCTTTTCTAAAGTGAAGCACTTAATAATGCACGATGTTAAGCTACAATAATAAAAGTTTTACTTTATCTAGAGTTTGCAGCCAGTAGTGCTGTACTGTCTCAATAAAATGAGAGGAAAGAGGGAACAACATACTGGAATATTAATAAGGTATATTTCAGCTGAGATGCATCTTAAGCTCAATGAGCTGTTTTTCTTCACATTTATTTCCCACTCAGTAGAGATCATTTTCCATTCTTACTTTATAAATTAGTAGCAAGTGTAAATGAGAAATGAAGAGTTATCGAAATTAAAGACTAAAATGTTTAACAGGAAGTTAACACAAGATTTTATTTTCGGATTTCTTGACTCCTTTTTACGGATTAGAGGAACAATTGAATGAAATGTTAAACCGGAAGTTCAACCCGATTTTATTTTGAATCTTTTTGAGTGTGTTTCCGGCCTTGACTGTGGAGGTGCATCACTAGGAAGGTCTGCAGAGGTAGGGGCTTGACTGTGGAGGTGCATCACTAGGAAGGTCTGCAGAGGTAGGGGCTTGACTGCAGAGGTCTGCAGAGGTAGGGGCCTGACTGCGGATGTCTGCAGAGGTAGGGGCCTGACTGCGGAGGTCTGCAGAGGTAGGGGCCTGACTGCAGAGGTCTGCAGAGGTAGGGGCCTGACTGCAGAGGTCTGCAGAGGTAGGGGCCTGACTGTGGAGGTCTGCAGAGGTAGGGGCCTGACTGCAGAGGTCTGCAGAGGTAGGGGCCTGACTGCGGAGGTCTGCAGAGGTAGGGGCCTGACTGCAGAGGTCTGCAGAGGTAGGGGCCTGACTGCGGAGGTCTGCAGAGGTAGGGGCCTGACTGCAGAGGTCTGCAGAGGTAGGGGCCTGACTGCGGAGGTCTGCAGAGGTAGGGGCCTGACTGCAGAGGTCTGCAGAGGTAGGGGCCTGACTGCAGAGGTCTGCAGAGGTAGGGGCCTGACTGCAGAGGTCTGCAGCCAGGCTGTCTTGGACGTTTTTAAAGTTGATGTAACAACAAAACAAAAGACTGAAGAGTTCAGATGGAGGGTAAAAGTGAAAAATGTTGTTTATCTTTAATCAAAGGACGAGTCACGCTCACGCTCACCTGTGGCTGTGTTCTTTCTGTCCACTGAATTTGGGTCCAGCTCATCATGACTCAGGAAATTTTGGATTCTCTTCAAAGAGACGCTGGCCTGCGATGCAGAATAAACACACAGACCATCAAATTAAACCGTAAATAGACCTGAATCACACATCACAGAGAGAAGGACGAGGTCCTACCTGAACCAGACTGCTGATGACCTGGGGGAGCATGTTGAGAGGGAACCTGAGGATGTTAAAAAGTGAGAGCGACACAAAGGCCTTCTCAGCATCCAGGATGTTGTTCTCATCAACAGTCACGTACACAGCGAACGTGGTCATGGCAACCTGGAAACAGACCAGCAAACAGGGCTCTCAGACACCACGGCTCATCAACTGACCCTAGAGACATACAGCAGGGTCCTATGTGAGGTCTAAACACACAGGGACATTAATCCACCAGTGACTCAGCAGTTTCCTTATTACTGCTCAGAGTTTAATCACTGACATGAACCAGCTCTGAATCAGGGGTGTGAACAGTGAAGGATCAATCACCGGACACATGTGTGATATATGTTGGCAGTAAACCTGCTTCGTACTGATCTTCAGGTTGTATAAGATGCTTGATTCTGATTGGTCACAACCCCTTGAACACGGTTATTAACCTTTACTAACATGAGTAACGCCAGAGACAAACTGATCACACATCATGTCAAATCAGTCCACAGAAAAGAGTTCAGACACATTTAGCTTCTGCTTGTTGACACCATAGACCATAAGGTGAGGTAAAACCGTTAGCTTCTGTTAGCATCATATCAGTGAACAATGAAGCTAAAACATTAGTATTAGTTAGCATGCTAAATCAGCAGGCTACGGACATTTTTATATTGGATTGGATTGCAACTATTTACATAATGGATCAGGAGCAGGTGAGAGAAACTTTAGGTTAGCGATCTCTACAAAGAAACTTAAACCATGAGCTGTGGTGATGCATGGAGTGCCGCCTGCAAACTAGTTCAGGCAGACAACTCGAGCTGTGCTCAATCATACTGACACGTCATCATCCTCTCTATCAGCTGATCTCAACATCCTCATTTGGCGGTCTATTTAAGCTGCAAGTCTCCCTGTCTCTGCCTCTGCTTTGCAAGTGCTCCTGCTGTCCTGCTCAGTGCTGTGTGCAAACTTCGTACCCACCTCCTCCCCGGCATCCACCTGTGGGCTCCGAGGGGGGTTAGTCCTATCTCATGACTCCTAATGTCTGCATTTAAATAATCTACGAGGAGTAATGAGGTTCGGAGCCCATACGCCAAACACAATACTGTATGCTGCAATAAACTTTATCTTAAGTAAACGTGAGTTGTCTGACTGAACTTACATACTGACAGAGAAACTGATGCGGAGGGCAACACATGCACCTGGTCATCATGGCACATGCTCAGACATCCTCCCCTCTGTATCACACTAAACTAACAGACCTCCTGGATCATCTCATGCCTCTCACTAAGTTTATGATCTGGGTCAGAGAGCAGCCAGTCAGCTGATGGAAAGTGTGTTGCTCTCGGGCTTGTCCAGACTTGCTTCAAAGTAAATGATTCCCAACTTATCGTTTTGGTTAAGTTATTATTTTGGTGAATTAACAGGATACTTGAAATATCTACAAGGTATATATATAGCATCTGTTACAGGTAGCTGCCCCCAACATGGGGAGGAATGCTCTTCTTTGTCAGGTGCGGTCAGCCATCTGTGGTGAAAGAGCTCTAAAGCCATTGAAGACTAACTGTGTATGTCTGCTGTTTGGTTGAGCGGTAAGAGGCGGGACTCAGCGTGCAACCATGCAACCAGCAAACATCTCTGAACACACAGACTGTCGGTTCAGACTGTGATCAATGTTTCTGTGCGGTTTTGTTTCTGATCAAAGTTACTTATAACTGCCTTGGTAACAATCTCTATTTTCAGATTCTACATGCATCGTCATGAGATTAGAGCTCCCATCAGCAGTAATCTGATGATGATTTAGTTATCTCTTCAAGTGCAGCTAACCGCACCAGCTCAAAAACGCATCTGCTTGACACTGAATTGAATCAGACAATCAGAGTTGATATGATGGATCCGGCCGCATTTACTCCTCCTCTTTAGAACAGACTCCTCAAAGTTTGCTCTTTTACTGTTACTGGGTCTCCATCAGGACTTTGTTGTTTTGTTTATGAGTTGGGCTCATAAAAGTAAAGTAGCCCAGACTAAAGCCTCTGTGTATCTGTAACGGCCAAATTCCACCAGATCCGTGTCCGGTCCGTCTCCGATCCGTCACAGCACCAGATCTGTCACAGGTTTCTATTCTAGTCAATGTGTTAATTTCCACTGGATCCGCTCCATTGCGTTCCGGCTGCATCTCTGATCTGGCAAGTCGGAGTCGTCTGGATCAGATACACAAGACTTCTATTTTTTACAGGAATTCAGGCACCAAAACTAAATGAAAACATTTTCAGAATCAAACACTCTGTGTTATCACCAGATTGTACTTCACTTAACTACAACAACAAACCATCATGATGAGCGGAGCCAGGCCTGGAGTCAACAGGTCAGAGGTTTTCAGAGGACCAGAAAGACAACATGGATGAGGAGAGGAGGAGGAGAATCCTTGATTCAGTGATTACTGGGGGAAAACCTCGGTCCCATGACTCCAGCTGTCCGGCGGTGCAGCTCCGTGCTGCATTCTGAAAACACAACTGGTGGGTGTTGACGGACGAGAGAGCACGGAGCCAGACCGCAGCGGATCAGAGACGGACCGGATATGGATCTGGTGGAAGTCTGATGTGAGTCTTTTACTAAACTGAGACCTACTTGAAACAGGTGAACGCGCGCTCTGAGGGGATGTAATGTCCCAAGAAAAGACAACCTGTCCTTGCAGACGTGAATGCTACACATAAAGGAAGTCTTGGCTGGAAGTCTTTCATCGCTGATCGCTGGCTACATAGGAACTTCAGAGAAGCTGGCAGTCCCCAAATGTAGAGTTTATCTCACACAGCGTCATCAGAAGATGACTGTTGATGGGTTCAGAGATTGAAAAGACATTAATTCACCCTGTTGGATTTTCTGGGTCTCACATTTACTCTCTACCAGTCAGCTCAAATTCCTGTTCCTTCATTTAATATGCTCTTAGTAGAAGTCCTTTTCAAGAAATCAAGCTTCAGACATCTGCACTAAGCATACCAGGAAAGGAGCACTGGTCCAGGCCATGGTGGAGAGCGCTCCCAGGTAGGCCGTCTTGCGCAGAACGTTGAGCTCCTTCTGTCGGATTGCCAGGACCTTTTCTTTGAAAGAGTTCTCCCAGGCGTACAGCTTCAGGACTTTGATGCCGTTCAGGATCTCATTCATCAGCTTGATGCGAGCGTCTTTGTACTGCATCTGCTCCACCTGAGAGAGAGAAAGAGGAAAGTGAAGATGAGTACAAGAATCACTCCCCGTGTGTGCATTGATGTATGAATGCCCTCTTTGTGTTTCCAGGAACAGTGCGTCTCCTTTAAGATGTCCAAGGTGAAGATGTCGAATGCATACATTCTTAGCTTCAGTTTGACGTAAGAAAGCATTTCTTTCACAAGCTGGGGACTTTATTTCTTATTCACCATCACCTGCAATGAAGTAAGACTAGAGCTGGTTCCCTTTGGACATGGCAAAAAGAGGAGGCTATTAACTGCTGCCTAAAGTATCTTGAAGAGGCAGGAGGTCAAAAACCCACGACCCAAGGACTGCAAAAAACTTGCAGGAGGACTTAGTAGCAGCTGGCACTGAGGTTTCAGTTTGCACAGTAAGGTGGACACTAAACACTAAACGTCTCCATGGTTGGACTCAAAGACCTACACAATAACTGACTCACAAGCAGAAGAAAAGCTGTCTCCAATACGCTCAAAACCAGATCAATAAGCCAGAATAAACATTAGATATGTTTACACCAAGCAAACCTGCTTCAGTGTTCACAAATGGCTGCTGATCTCAGATCTAAAGCCTCTGTGAATGTGACTGAATATTCAAAATTCATATAGAATATCAATTTTAATGTGAAACTAAGCATAAACAAAACTCTCAGTGAAAATAAACATCCATAACTCTGAAAAAACTCTGTTCAAAAACGGCTTATTCTACAGATCAGAGTATTTCTCAGGACTGTGTGGGCGTGGCCTAACTCTTTGATTGACACGTTAATCAAACTTAACCATGGCAACAGTTACAGCACAACATGGAGCAGCACAGAGAGAGAGAGTTCAAAGCCTGCATTATTGAGCAGTCTGACTCTGAATCTAAAGACATAAAAACTCCAGAATCTGAACATTATTTATTTAAAATGGTCTCTGAGTGCCGAGTCACAAAATACTTCTATAGTTCATCACTTTTAATGCTTTGTAGTCTCCACGTTCAGGACATCAGGAACATGTAATGCCCGGAGAAGCGGTGAGTGACGTGCAGGAAGGCAGAGCACGGCTCTGTTTGTCTAAACTCTGAGCTGTTTGGGGAAAGACAGTGAACCAGTCCTTGGGAAATGAACAGATCATTTGCAGGACTAAACCATCAACTAACTACACCCGCTTTTTCCCCAAATCCTATACAGTTGATAAATAAAAGAATGACAACAAGCTGTCATCTTCAGTGGTAGATGTGCAGACAGAGACACACAAGCGACACAAAGAGCAGAGAGACAGATATACAGACAGACTACAGGGAGTATGTGATTAGCAAACAAGCTAAGGAGACACAGAGAGGAGTTCACTCTGACCTTAGGAGACGGTCTGAGAAGGAGCGGAGTAGTTTTGTTGAACATGTGTGGTCGAGACTCAGTGTTTCCTTTATGATTGGTTAGATATTTATTTCATCATAAATATCCAAGTTAACCCCGCCCACTTTAACCTAGTGTCAGAACATTATCAAAAACTTGACTGATGATATTTGAAAAATTGATCAAAGTTGAGTTCTAATATATATATATATACACATAGTATGAACATGTGACTATAAACATCACAGATAGAAAGGTTTTGTTCATTTGGGTTACCAGAGGCTTTAACAGATGTGTGTGGCGGTTGTTTACAGAGTATGTATGTCAAGTCTCATATAGACTTCAAACTGAAGGTCAATGCAATAAACTGTTTTCTACTTTTCGGCATTTTTCACAACATTTCAGTGATGTATATTTCGAATAATCCATTTTGAAAACGTGCCAAAAGCTATAAATGCTCCTATCAAAGTCAACAGAAACAGCATCAAATCATAGCACTGCCCTCGCTGGCTGTTCATACCTGGTACGCTCTCGTCTTCATGGCGATGACAGCATTGAAAGGGATCAGCATTATCATGACGGCTACACCGGCCAGCACAGACGGACCCAGGTTCTGTTAAATACAATCAAATCCAAAACAGTGAAGATATTATGAAACATCTCCTGGTCCATACATCATTAAAAACATGTGAAATACTCTCTCATAATCATCTAGAGTAATCCACATATGATTCATCCACGTACCTGCCAGAGGAAATACAAAGCCAGCATGATCTGAAGAGGAGCAGACCACAGCATGTTGAGGAAGGTGGTGAGGTCCATGAATCTCTGTGCGTCCACAGACATCAGGTTCACCACCTCGCCCACTGTGGACGAACGCTTGGCTGCGTTTGTTATCACCAGTGCCTGCAGACAATGACAGAGGGGACAACACTGTAGTATAAGACTTCTCTGTTCTCTTCATTAAGCAGACTGTGAAACAGACATAAGATGAAGCCAGTGTTCATCAGAGTCACTGTGTGTGCATGATAGGCGCACAGTTCCTTTCTTACGTACCTTCCTGTAGATGGCACCTATGATGGCTGTGCGTACATTCATGCCGGTGACAAAACAGTACTGAAAGTGACGATGGAGGATGAGCGTCTGCAGGACGGCTGTGAAAAACATGAGAAAGGCCAGGGAGTAGCCCCACCAATCAGGAACACCCTTCTGTTTGGTGAATGAGATCAGCATCCTGCAGAGGAACAGAGACAGGCAAAAATCACAGAGGAGAAAGTGAATGAAGTGTTTCCAACTGTCAGCGTGAAGCTCATTATTTAAGACTAGAGCTGAATGGATGTTATCACGAACATTTTTCATCAGTCGATATTGATAATCACCACGATAAATATCAAATCATTATTTCATTTAAATTTAAAGGCTGATTTTTGGTCCTGAGTGAAAGTTGTTAGCTTGTATCTGGATTGAGTTCTCTGATAAACTTCTTGAATCCCTCATTTTTGACGGTGTTAACAGGAAGCAGGTCTTTTGTGTAAGATGAGATTTTCACGATGGTCACGGTGGACATTAATCGTGTCTGAGATGCACAGCAGAAGTTGTCTCTGTGCTCTTCCTTTACCCACATCCTGAAAGTATATTTAAAAGTGTGTTAAGTTAATAGTTAACACAGAGTCGACTCAGTGTCAGACTAACGACTCTGCTTTGAGCTGCTAGGTTGTGCGATTTCTTCAGTGTCGCTGTCGCTTGTCTCAGCTGTGTTTGCATTCCACGTCAAACGTCTTTAAGCCCCGCCTACTTCTCACCCTGCAACATGATTGGCTGTTCAATGCCGCCTTCTACTTCTGTCTAATGTTGGGTGACAAGTAGCGTTTAAGGCTCATTAGCGCCCTTCTTTCTAGTGGTTGGGGGGTGTAATTACAGGTTTATTTTTATATCAATCATCTGTTATATTTATATTGAGAAAAATTATATCACCATAATAATCATTATTGAATTATCGCCCAGCGCTATACAAGTCTTCCTTTTTTAATGGTCTCTACTCTGTCAGAGTAGGTCAATTAATGCTCCTGATAGAAATTAGAAATGACTCATTAATTCTTTGATCCAAATATGAAGCTGCTGAGCAATTTATGACCTCCGTTATTGGACAGAGCAGAGACTCGGCTCTTTATTTCAGAGCTTGCAGAAAAAAGGAGAAGAGCATTACTAATATTTTCATACTAAATGTTTAAATTACCAAAATGAGTTTTGAGGAAGAAAATATGACAGATATTGTGACTAAAGCAGCTAACAAAGTCAATTTTTCATTTATTTCTTTTTGCAGAAGAAAATCTCACTTAAGTTTGTGCAGAAAAAACAGAGGTTAGCCATCTCTGATAGCTTATCTGGCAGAGCTTGATGTCTTCACATGAAAACCATCACTTCAATTTCCACCCTGATCCATGAGAGGCTTGAGGAAGCATGCTTACAGAATACCTTTGTGTCCTGAACAGCAACAGTATTCATTTTAAATAAAGACAACACCCCTCCATTGATAAAGTGACCCAGCATGCAAAAACACATCACAGCATGCAAAAAAGACATCCTGAAAATAGTATTCAAACATCCAAACAATGGTAGCTTGTCTGTGCAGAGTGGAAATGTGCAAATATCCTGCAGCGAGGACACCAAGTAACCTCTCTTCTCACCTGAGCAGCTGAGGGTTCACAAAGGTGATGACATCCTGCAGGAACTTGAAGGCCGAACCAATCAGAAAGTACGGTCCGAAGGCTTTGATGATCGATCGCAGGAAGGACGGCTGATGAGGGGCAGCTTTCTGATTAGACAGCAGCACTTCTACTTCCTCCGGGCTGCTCTCACCTCCTACCACGTGGTTGGTGGTCGACGGCGGAGGTTTGGAGTACAGAGCGTGGCTGGAAAGAGTCGGATCACTGGAAGTTTTGGGGTTGTGTGGATTGTTTGGGACAGAGACAGAGAGGAGGGGAGATGAGTCAAACACTACATGCTGATTTAACATATTTCGAAGAGCTTCACTTGTAAAAACAAGTCATACAAGTGAGTCAATATACTACACTGTACAAGGGATGAGTTCTGATTCTCAAATATTATTTTAATTCTGAAAAATCGAACACTTCATGTGACTTTGAACTCATCTTAAAGGTTCTTTTTTCAGCTTTTTTACAGGCGCCTGGTTGTAATGTGCAAACGCCAGATGATGGCTGTAGCCCACCTCAAAGAGTTTGCTATGCACAGTTAAATAACAAGAGAAGAAGAAAGCACGAGTTCCAGCTGCCAGTAAAAAGAGGTATGGCTTTGTGAGGTTCAGAACTGGAGCAAAAATGCAGACACTTCTGCAGCCGACAGAGTGCAGACTTTATTTATCAAACAAAAATCAGGTGAGGTGCAAACTTTGCCTGGGAAGATAGCACAGATTACATCCATACATATTATTATTACCCAGCTTTCTCACCGATCATTAAGATGCTTGATTCTGATTGGTCAAACCCCCTTGACAGTGGTTATTAACTTTCACTGACATGAGCAACACCAGAGACAAACTGATCACACTTCATGTCAAATCAATCCCCAGAAAAGAGTTCAGACACATTTAGCTTCTGCTTGTTGACACCGTAGACCGTAAGGTGAGGGGAAACCGTTAGCTTCAGTTAGCATAAAAACAATGTGGCGTATACGTTAGCTTCAGTTAGCATGCTAAATCAGCAGGATACGGATGTTTACATCTTGGATCCTGTCCATCAATATGATGAAGGAGTGGAGCAGGTGAGAGAAACTTTAGGTTAGAGATCTCTACAAAGAAAGTTAAACCATGAGCGGTGGTGATGATAGCAGCAGGGTTCAAAGTTGTGACATTAGTTTCTTTTTAAAGGTGTGTGAACCACAGAGCTCAGAGAAGAAGGAGAGCTGAATGAGGACAGTTTCATGTTCAATCCACCGCAACAGGCAGAGAAAAATCCATCACCATGGAACGATCACTGACGAGGATTCACTGGGACTATTTTTAAAAACTGTAAACATAAATCATTTAAATCAATCAAATCATCTTTAATCAATGTTTTTGTGTTTTAAGTCAGTAACCGGCCTTCCTGTCTGGGTCTTGTCTCATCCTGTCAGGAATAACTACCTGCTAACCATGCACATGTACAACTATGCACTTTCATGGGTCTCTCTCCTTCTGTCTGAAGAATCCTGGAATACTTCAGAGACTACTGAAGAGTATTTTTCCTGAAATGCCGACCCGTCAGCATACAAGCCTAATAAAGAGCTTCTGGAAGGGTCTGAAGGTTAAATTTAGTTTGAATTATTCATGTATTTCTGTCGGAGCCAGTGAAGTGAAACAAAGACTGGGGAAATGCAAGCAGAGAAACGGGCTAAAAGTTATGTCCTGTATTTCACCTCTCTCTGCCCCGTCCCTTTAAAAAACTAATCACATGTCCTGAGTCTCTTCTTTACGATGGGAGAAGTGAACGGAAATACAGATATGCCCCATAGCTGATACTATTAAAAAAAGATGTTATCACGATCATTTTTTTCATATCAGTCAATAACTATCACGATAAATATCAAATTATCATTTCATTAAAATGTAAAGGCAGATTTTTGGTCCAGAGTGAAAGTTGAAGATAAACTTCTTGAATCCATCATATCTGAATGCAGTGAATGCCTCACAGTTATTCAGTAATCAGTCGTCCCACGGTCTCAGTGGACACTAAACGTGTCTGAGATGCACAGCAGAAGTTGTCTCTGTGGTCTTCCTTTACCCACATCCTGAAAGTATATTTAATGAAGTGTGTTAAGTTAATAGTTAACGCTGAGTCACACAGTGTCAGACTAACGACTCTGCTTTGAGCTGGTAGGTTTTGCGATTTCTTCAGTGTCGCTCCTTCAAACGCCTTTAAGCCCCGCCTACCTCTCACCCTGCAACATAATTGGCTGTTCAATGCCCTCTTCTTCTTCTGTCTAATGTTGGGTGGCAACTAGCCTTTGAGGCACATTCATGCCCCCTCACTTTCCAGTGGTTGGGGGATGTTACTACAGGTTTAAATACATCACTAATAATAACAACTCTGACATAAACACTACCAGTCAAAAGTTTGGAAACACCTTCTCATTCAAGGGTTTGTATTTATTGTAATGATTGTAAACACTGTAGATTAATACTGAAGACATCAAAACTATGAAAGAACATATATGGAATTATTGAATGAACAAAAAAGTGTTAAACAAAGCAGAATGTTTTATATTTTAGATTCTGTAAAGTAGCCCCCTTTTTCCTTCATGACAGCTTTGCACACTCTTGGTATTCTCTCAGTCTGCTTCATGAAGTGGTCTCCTGGAATGGTTTCTAATTAACATGAGCCTTGTCAAGAGTTCATTTGTAGAATGACTCGCCTTCTGAATGTGTTTGAGACCATCAGTTGTGTTGTTCAGAGGTAGGGTTAGCACACAATGGATAGCCCTATTTCACTACTGTTGTAATCCAGATTATGGCAAAACCAGATTATTTCATAGTTTTGATGTCTTCAGTATTAATCTATAATGTTGAAAATAATTAGAATAAATAAAAAAACATTGAATGAGAAGATGTGTCCAAACTTTTGACTGGTAGCGTATATCGTTATTGAATTATCGCCCAGCCCTACCCATAGGCTATCAATAATAGCAACAAGCAGAACTCGTTTCCTCTCTGTGAACCACACCCTTTAATAAAAAGATGATCTGAACCATACTTGGCTTTGTTAACTTTCCTTTCAGGTGGATTTACTCCAGCATGTTGCTTCCACCTCCTCACAGGCTCTCTTTGCGGTTAGCCCTAGCTCTTCTGTGCTGAAGTGTATCCAGATAACATAGAGTGACACTTCAGCACAGGATGACTGTGCGGGTTCATTGAAGGCTTGGGCTTACATTTTTAGCGGTCATACATTGCAAGCTGTCAGCGGTATTCACATAGTTATGAGAACAATGTGCACGTGCTTGAAGTAAGGAGCTGTAGTAGTGAGTTTGAACTTTATATTAAATATTTCCAGTGAAAGGAATGTTTAACCTCTATTGTAACACAAGCTTAAAGCACAGGAGTCGGATTCCAGCAGTGAACTAATTGTTGTGTGCAGCTCGACAGGACAACTGTAAAGGAATTCAGCTTTACACCAAACAGGTTTCCATACTACGAGAGAAAAGACCGTATTGAGCTTTTCTGTATCACTTTACAGGTTGTTCTCCGTGAGAACGCACACTGAAACTCGGACAGGGAAACTGCAGCATGGGACAGGTGCAGACTGGAGGTCAGACTTCTCAAAGCCTGCAGAGTGTGTTTGTGCATGAAGTTTCCCTTTTATCACAAAGTGGAGGCAAACTGCAGTTCTCAGTGACCCAGCAACTAAACTCTTATCGGCGTCTCTTTTCTCCAGGCGTGACACACTTCAACAGAAGAATGCAATGCTGCATGCGTGAACAGTATCGTGTTCTGCAGCAGACTGGTGAGAGCAGCAGGGATGGATTAAGAGCTTCAAGACAGTGAGCAGTCAAATCAGCATGACTTCACAAAAAAACACAAAGCATATGAGCAACTTTCACACATGAGTTCTCCTAATGGCTGCAGATACTGGAGCTGAACGCGCTGAAGTCTTCATGATAGCTTCATCAGTTTACCCAGGAAGCAACTTTGAGTGTCTGGCTGGAATGAGATTTTTATGACATGGACCTTATCACATACACTTGCATTTAATCATGTGCACTTATTTTGATCACACATGGACTTGACATAAGAATGGACAGTGGTGCACTCTGGCTGCTGGATGGGCAAGGGAAGGATAATAGAAGAGCGCTTCCATTTAAACTTGATACTCAAAGTTTAGGGTTCATTTAAACATATCAAGGCAGAGGTAACAAGAGGGGGGTCTGGGGGTTCTTCCCCAGGACATTTCAGCAGCTAACACTTAATTCCTGCATTATGGTGAATATTTATGTGAACATTTGTGCTGGAAATGTAATTATTTAAAGAGAAATCACAAATTAACGAAAAAATAATAATTGAAATCCCTGAAAGAAGATTACATTCAAGTAAAATTTGATCTGTTTTTTTATGAAGTCTCTTTTAAACTGAGTAGTTCTATTGAAATCAGAGTGAAAAAAACACTTAAATCAACAAACACTCTCTGGAGTATTAAACTGAACTCCCAGTCCTGTGGTAGGGTCCCTGTCATTCAGGTAGAGATAACAGTGATAGCTTAAATAAGGGAGGCTTTGCAGCCTTTCAGTTTTTACTACAGCAGTTACACTGAAGCAAATTCATTGTGTTGATAGTGTGCGGCCTATAATGTCACTATTTGGCTAACAGAACTTTCAAGGTGGAGTATTTGTCATGAGTTACTTAACTTTTTTGTGTTCTTGTGTGTTTAGTATTTTGTCTTGTTACCTCCTGTGATTTCCTGTGGTCTTGATTTGGTTTTCAGTGTTTTATTTTGTAGAATATTTCTTGTGTGTTAAGTTTAGTTTTACTTCCTGTGTTTTCCCGCCTTTATGATTGTCCTCACCTGTGTGTCCTTACTTGTTATTCTGTGTGTCTATTTAGTCTCTGTATTTCCTCCCTTCTGGGTCTGTTCGTTGTGCTTGTGACATGTGTTTGTCTGTGTTCTGCGATGTTGTTCCCCGTGTTCTAGTGTTTCCTGAGTTTTTAGTGTTTGCAGTAAGTTTTTGTTTCTCAGTTTAAGTTTATTAAATCCTTTTTTTATTGAATCTGCACCTGGGTCCTCCCCCTCCTTTCTTCACTCGTGACAGTACTTTCTTTCACGTTACTCTGAACGAGTTCACATTGTATCAATCAAGTTACCTTAAATGTCAAAACCATAACTGACCGTTGTGTTTGTTTTTAATCGTCTCTCTTGTTCATTGTCTCTATAAGAAAAGCTAATCAGATTTAAAGTAGGGCAGATCAAAAACCTACGTTTAAACAGCTAACTGGTCCACACAACACTTAAAGGTAGCCTGGGAAGAAGACCTGGATCTGACAATCAATGACAAGGACTAGGAAACTTATCTCAATGATATTCACAACTGCTCTATAAACTCCAGACACCAACTTATTCAGTTTAAAGTTCATCACAGGCTACATTACTCATGCACCAAACTACACTCTTTGTATCCCTCTGTCTCACCAATTTGCCCAAATTGTAAGTTGGCTGAGGGCACTCTGGGTCATCTTTTCTGGCTCTGTCCCAAATGAAATCAGCTCCGGTCTGATATTTTCATGAGTTTTTCTCACGTGTATAACTGTGACATCTCCCCTGACCCTTGTACATCGATCTTAGGTAGCACTTGACATCTTTCCACTCTTACCCACTTAAATCGGAGAACAATACAATATGGTGTGGTTATTGCAAAAAGAAATATTTTAGCTCATTGGAAACATGAGGATGTCCCTTCTTTTAAGACCTGGCTATCTGTTACATATGGAGAGGATCCAACACAACGTGTCTCTCAACTCTGCAGCCTTTGACAAGATGTGGCAACCATTTCTGTCTTACCTATTGAGAATGACCTAAAGTCGCTATATATGTATAAGTGTCAGTTTATGTGAGGTACAGTATCTATACTTCATTAGAAATTAATATTGATGTATCCTGTTAGAGCAGGTTTTCCATTGTCTATGTTTTTTTCTTTTTATTTCATTTATGTAGGTATGTTAGTGGGTATGTGTACTTGTTTCTGTTTGCCCACCTCTCTTATTTTTTCTGTATTTGTGTCACTTGTTTATACATTGAAAATCTATAAATAAAGTATTAAAAAAAAACATTGCTCAACCCAGATTTTTTATGATGTAGTGTTTTGGCGTGAGATTCATCTGTGCAGAGTGAGAGCGTGAGACTAACGGTAAAAGCATGTGTCACAGGCCGGGGACGTGAGAGTTGGCAGTCCTGGTTTACCACAGTTAGTGAAAGTTCACATTTAGCAGAAGTGGAGTGATTTAGTAAACAAGACGAGAGTTTTCTGCAGTTAAAAAACGTTTTACTGTGCTAAAGTGAAACTAAAAAAGGTCTACACACATGCCTATAAATATGTAACTACACACACACACACACACACACAAAGAGACCTACCCCTTAAAATAACATCCTCTCTGCTCTCTGTTTTCACAAGAAAGGGGGAGGTGGAGGGGTTAACTTTGACAAGATTTAAGCTTGGATTAGGTCATACAATAGCTGCAGTCACTAAAAAAATCACTTAAAATATGTCTTACAGTTTCAAACATTCAAAAATAAGACAGTCCTGTGATTATTGATCAGCTGTGTCTCCTAAAGGATCTGAGCTTACAGCAGTTCTCCAGTTCACCATCACAACCTGATTCTGCACAATTATCTTCCATCAACGCAGCGAACGCCACAGCTCAGCTACTTGACAAACCTAAAGATTTCAAGTCTACTTCCACTTCAGGCTTTACTTAAACCTAACTCAGCCATGTCTCATAAGTGTGTACCTCTATTCAAACTCAGAGACGAGTAACGTTGAGGGAGAGACAAAAAGAGTTTAAAAAACACCCTAAATATGTTTAGAACTACACTTCCAAGCCTCCAACAAATCAAAGTAAAACATTACATTTTTCAACCAGAACATTAAAAAGATGTTTATTGTATACAATCTACATTAACTATCTAAAAGGACCAAAAAGAGACAGTAGACGGGATTAGCCAGTGGTGTCTTCGTACATGCGTGATACATTTGCAGTCTGGATGCTGAGGGGGGGGGAACACCTCCTGCTCTAAATGCAGCTAGGAGGGACTCACAGCAGCATCCACTGCTCGTTGAGTAGTGAGAACAATAAATGCTTTCACATCAGTCTCCAAAAGTCTCCATTAACTCCAGAAAAAGTCGCTAGATTTATTGCTAGTTGCTTTTTTGAAAAAGAGTCACTAGAGGGGTCTGAAAACTGGCTATATATGGTGACAAAGTCAGCAACACTGGAGTCAGTTGATTGTTGTCTCAGTGCTCTCAGTTGAAAATAGTTCAAGTTTTGGAACACCGACGCGTCGTCAAAGTTACTTCTTGATCACCGACCAATCAGAATCAAGAAGGGGCGGGACTTCAGGTATCAACGTTGGCAGCAACAATGACGGAGGTGAAAAGTTATCACACTCAGGGTTTTTTTAGGCATAATTTCCAAGTTTAGAGTTGCTGCTGATGCTCTGACATGATTTCTATCAGTAGTTTTTACAGTGTCTTGTTAACATGTCGTTGAATGAAAGCAAGTATGTAGCATACAGAGCATTTTAAAACAGACCGGTCTCTACTATGGGAAGCGGAAGTGTTGAGGGACGACTTTCCTAACCTAGCAGTAAACGCTGGGGAGCAGTGCTCTGAGACTGAGGTCGTGGGTGCAAAAAACACGGCGGCACCTTAATCGTCCAAATTACAAGAACCATGGCTGTGTTTTTTTGCAGTAGCAGAGATAACACACCCTGCTGATACTTTATCTTAATATAAAGTTATACTTATCACCAATAAGAACGATAATGCAGCCATTAGAACCCATAAAATTCACTGTCAGAGACGCACTCTTGATCCTTTTGTGTCATTGTAAAGGTAAGCTCCAGTGTGACACATAGACAAAGTATGAGCCATACAACTGGAGCACTGATATCATCCACTGTGATATGAATAGAGCCGTTATATGAGACACAGAGAGATGGATTAGAATATACAGAGGCTATAGTCCTCATTGCAGAGGTCATGGTTCAACCCCTGTCGGGACCATTTGCTGCATGTCTTCCCCCACTCTCTACTTCCCACATTTTGTGTCTCTCTTCAGCTGTCCTATCAAATAAAGGCAAAAAAATATATATATATATATACACTATATTACCAAAAGTATTCGCTCACCTGCCTTGACTCTAATGAACTTAAGTGCCATCCCATTCCTAACCCATAGGGTTCAATATGATGTCGGTCCACCTTTTGCAGCTATTACAGCTTCAACTCTTCTGGGAAGGCTGTCCACAAGGTTGAGGAATGTGTTTATAGGAATTTTTGACCATTCTTCCAAAAGCGCATTGGTGAGGTCACACTATCCTCACCAATCCTGAGGCATTCAAAGTTCCTTTCACTGGAACTAAGGGGCCAAGCCCAGCTCCTGAAAAACAACCCCACACCATAATTCCTCCTCCACCAAATTTCACACTTGGCACAATGCAGTCCGAAATGTACCGTTCTCCTGGCAACCTCCAAACCCAGGCTCGTCCATCAGATTGCCAGATGGAAAAGCGTGATTCATCACTCCAGAGAACGCGTCTCCACTGCTCTATGGTCCAGTGGCGGCGTGCTTTACACCACTGCATCCGATGCTTTGCATTGCACTTGGTGATGTATGGCTTGGATGCAGCTGCTCGACCATGGAAACCCATTCCATGAAGCTCTCTGCGTACTTGGGCTAATCTGAAGGCCACATGAAGTTTGGAGCTCTGTAGCAATTGACTGTGCAGAAAGTCGGCGACCTCTTTGCACTATGCGCCTCAGCATCCACTGACCCCTCTCCGTCAGTTTACATGGCCTACCACTTCGTGGCTGAGTTGCTGTTGTTCCCAAACTCTTCCATTTCTTATAATAAAGCTGACAGTTGACTGTGGAATATTTAGGAGCGAGGAAATTTCACGACTGGATTTGTTGCACAGGTGGCATCCTATGACAGTTCCACGCTGGAATTCACTGAGCTCCTGAGAGCGACCCATTCTTTCACAAGTGTTTGTAAAAACAGTCTGCATGCCTAGGTGCTTGATTTTATACACCTGTGGCCAGGCCAAGTGATTAGGACACCTGATTCTGATCATTTGGATGGGTGAGCGATTACTTTTGGTAATATAGTGTATATATAACTTAAAAAAAAAGAGAGATGGATTAGAAACATTAAACAATCATACCTCTTGGCTTTGGTCTGCTCCTTGTCCCACTCCTTGAGAAGTCTGGGCACCATCACCTTGGAGCTGTCGCGTTTATTCAGCGACCACAGGTCTTTGGCTTCCAGAGGCATTTTGTATCCTTTCATGGCCAGACTGAGAGGGAGAGACAGCAGGTTAGTTCAATCTGGCGCTTCAAACACTGTAAATAAACAACATATTAAGGAGTTATAGTCTCCTCATGTCTCACTGCTTTCTGACTCTTGGATTTTTTTTTACCTTTATCTGTGTTCAGTTATCTTTTAAAAATATGATTCAAAACTTAAATCTGTTCTCATATAGACAACCCGCTCAGAGCTCCTCACAAGACACGTAATCAAGTTTCCTGGATTTTGCTAATTATCATTATGTACCAGTGGATCCACTTTCAGCGGAAATTGGCTTAATGTATTTTCTGGCTGAAGGAGAGATTGGCCCACAGAGAACAGAGAACAGAGAGGATGCTGCACTAGTATCAGAAAAAGGTGAAATGTCTTTTTGTGGTGTTGCGCACAGTGGAGACACTAAGCTGGCGGCTGCGGCTGAGTGACAGGTCTCCACAAGCGCTTATTAGAGAGGATCAATGCACAACTGCTGCCAACACCGACACAGACACGAAGGTTGACAACTTTAAACAGGACATTTTCCTACCTTTAGATACAAAGCCAACAGACTGGTGGGAATTGTTAGTACACTATGTTTGCAGAGCAGCAACATCAGAGCCATCTGAGCTTCTCTGCCACCGGACTGATTATGACCTGGTTGCGCTCCCGGCTGACACCTGACCACGTACCCATGCTTATTTTTCGCCATAAGACCAAGTAGACAGAAAACTGGACACTGTGAGTTTGAAGTACTTTTCTGCTCAGTTGTCTTGTTGCAGCAAAAACACAATTAGTAGTGTGAGCTTTCACTTTATAAGATATTTAGATTATTTTATGAGCCTGATTGTTGATATTCAGTATGTTAAACATTTTGTACATTTTGTCAGTTATATGCATTTTGTTGCTGTGAAAAATATAATAAAGGGAAAAATAACACATTCTGCATTGTTTTTGACTGATAAAGACTCAATGATTTTTTTATGATTAATTAATAACTGATCGTTAACTTTTCCAAAGATCAATCACGGAAAATGCTTAAAATTTACATCCCTAGTCTTGACACAAAAAGGTTTTATGTAAAATAACATAACTGTGTTTTGAAGCTACACACACACAAATGCAGTTATTACTCGTTTTTCATTTCATAACCACAGACAAGCATAATATTTTCAACACTGGGTTGTGTGCAGCTGAAGAGAGCAGAGTGAACCCACCTCGTGAACCACCAAAACGTTACAGTGGAGAGAAAACCTGCAGTGGTTTCAGGGCAGGGATTCTGAGAAGAAATGAAAAATGTGCATAAAAAATAGGCCACAGAGGTTAAACAAGGATAAGAAGGACGTACTTCTAAGAGCAGCCAGAAACAATCATGCTGTCTGTGTGTGTGAATAAGTGTGTGACCTGCTTTAACAAGTATGGAGTGGCTCCAGAGCACATACTCAGACTTTCAACCGCTCAGAAGACTGATTATACTGAAGAATGTCAGCAGCAAAATAAGATGCTCTCACTCACAACATACAGACTCAAACACACAGACTCATGCTTCACGGGTTCTTAGAGGACTCTGAATCATAGCGTCTGACTCACGGGATCTGTGACAACATTGGAGAAGAGAGGGGGTTTCTCATTGAAGCAGCAGAGGATCAGCTCGCAGACCACCAGGGCGAAGTAGAAATAAAACGTGGTGAACCGCAGCTTGTCGGTCACTTCGTTCTGAAAGGTCAAACGAGGACACAAACACACAAAGAGGTCAAATCACATAGACATTATTCATGATGAACACATCTTCACAGAGGGACCTGAGAGTGGGGAACATTTTGTTTTCAAAGATGATGTTTTGGAAGAAGGAAAAATGGGCAAGCATACAAAAGTGTGCAGCTTTGAAAAGGGACCAATTGTGAAGGCTAGCGACTGGGTCAGAGTGTTTCCTGAACTGCAGCTCTCGTGTGGTATTAGAGGTCTGCAGAGAACAAAACCAACCAGAAGTGGTCCAAGGAAGGACTACCAGAGAACAAACTACAACCCTGATTCAATAAAAAAGCTGGGGACAAAATAGTGCAAAGACAACATGTCAAATGTTGACACTAAAACATCTGTTATTATTTTAACACAATGTTAAATTTGATGCCATAATACAGTACAGGTTTGTGTTAACATAGTGCTGCACCAGCTCTCCTTTTAACAACACTCTGTAAACGTTTGAGAGCTGAGGAGACCAGTTTCTGGAGATTTCAAACTCATAGAGGATTTCAGCTTGTCAACAGTTCAGCGTCTCCTTTGTCTTATTTTTAGTTTCATGATGCTCCAAATGTTTTCAATGAGTGACAAAGCAGGACTGCAGGCAGGCCAGTTCAGCACCTGGACTCTTCTACTATAGAGCCATGCTGCTGTAATATGTGCAGAATGTGGTTTGGCATTGTCTTGTTGAAATATGTGTACTCCTGAAGTTCCTGGTGGGGATTGTGAACACTGTTACACCTGTGCGATAGAGTTGCAGGTAACGCTGCGTTTTACGGTGGCTGGGAGGTTCAATGCCAATTTACAAGGAATGAAACATTTTTACAAAGTCGGAGACAAATTTAAACTTTGGAAAACAATTTTACATTTTATAAAACAAAATGACATTAAAGGTGACATATCATGCAAAATGGACTTTTTAATGGTTCTCTACCTGAATTATGTGTCCCTGGCATGTCTACAAACCCCCCGAGAATGAAAAAAATCCATTCTGCCCCTGTTTTGATTTCTCCACCTTTCTGTAAATGTGTGTGAAACGAGCCGTTTCAGATTTCAGTGTTTTTGTTACGTAACAACAATATCCGGTCTGTCACGGAGTCAGAGCTCGGAGCTTGTTCAGCCCATAGACTGTATAAAATAATACTGAATCCCTCCCCCGTTTTTCATTACCTGCACAAATGTGTGCTAACAAGGAGCTTAGGAGGGAGGCATGCTAGTTGTAGGCTGTCTTAATAAACACAAAGGTCGGTTTTACTCCCCACGACTGCAGATTTGAAGATCTAGTGGATGATTTTTATTTGTCATGGATAAGTGCTAGCGCTAATTAGCATAGCCACATAGCTACATGTTCGTAGCTGTAGCTGTAGCTGTGTACAAAGACACACGTCGACATACTGACAAATAAAACAACAAGAAACACTAAATCTATGACCAATCCTTCAGAAAGGTCCTGCTGCAGGCGCCTCTCCGTCAGGATCAGATTCTGGATCAGATTCAGAGGGTTGAAGTAACGTGATCTCTGAGCAGCCGTGTATATTCAGCCAACATGTAAACATTAGATCAACGTGCTGGACAGCCGAGGCACATCCACTTCCTCAGGGGGTGTGGTCAGAGAGAAAACAGAGTGTTCTGAGGAGGACTGAAGAAGAGGGTTTTTCAGGCATGCCAAAATCTGATTTCAAAGTGTTTTTTTGAGCATAAACTTTAAAGACATGTTTTGGGGACCTCTTAGACTAATATATATTGATGAAAAAAGCGGGATATGTCACCTTTAAACACTTTTAACAAGAACAAAACAAATTTACATTTAAGAAAACATTTACTAAATCAGAAACACTTTTAAATAGACGGACCATTTTTATCAGAAATAAATTTACAAACGACAAATACAGGAAGTGATGCAGAAGTGATCAAGTGAGCAGTTTGTTTTGGCAGAGAGAGATGGACTCTCCTGCCAATCCAAGATAATTCTGATGTGTCCTTTCAAAATAACAGCTACACAAAGTTGAAAAATTAGTGATAATTCTGGATGTTTTCAGTCAGAGATTATGAACAAAACTCATTTGAGTCATTTTATTTTTCAAACTAATAGTGGAAAGTGTTCAGTGGAAAGTGGGATTTTGTTCATAATCTCAATTCGAATGTATTCAAAACATTGTAATATTCTTAATTCCCAATGTTTTTTATTTTGAAATTACAAATCAGATGTAGCCTTAATGGGCAGGAACACATTTTGAGGTTTGAATCAACATATTTTAGTGGAAACAGGATTGTTTATGTTAAATATAGACCAAATCATCTAAAAGGTCTCATGTTACTCTGATCCTCATGTCTTTGCACTGGCTTCCAGTTAAAAGTAGATTCCTGTTTAAAATTCTCGTTGTTGTGTACAAAGTGCTCAATGGTCAGGCTCTGGTCTATATCAGGGAGCTGCTGAAGCCATATAACTCCAACAGGACTCTGAGGTCCTCTGATCAGGGCTTATTGGTTGTGCCTCGTACCAGGTTAAAAACTAAAGGAGACTGTGCTTTCCAGGTTGTTGGTCCTAAACTCTGGAACCGTCTCCCTGTGGAATTGAGAACTGTGGACACTGTGGACAGGTTTAAATAGCAGCTGAAGACCTATCTGTTTAGACTTTCCTTTGTTTAATCTGTCTGGCAGAGCTGACCAGGAGCTAACTGCTGGAAAAGTTGAACATGTATAAGGTTAGTAATGTTCTCAAGACAACTCTATGTGAGCCACTATTTCTCTGGTCTCTGACTCAAACACAGCTGGGTTAACATTCATTGATTTTCGGAGGGGGAGGAAATGGTCTGCATGTAACAAGAAACAGAACCTGTGCTGTTCTGTCCCTTCAGGTTTATTGAGGAAATGAAGAGACAGTGTCAACACATGAATCAATTTACTACCTTATCGTGTGTTAAACTGAAGTAACGGATGCAAATGCAAACTAACCGTCAAACCGCTCATTCATATGAGTTCATACACAAACACTACATCCCTCCTCCTCCTTCTCCTCCACCTCAAATAGAGGTTACACCTTTCTTACCGCAAATCCCTTGAATTTTTCTAAATCATATTTGGACTAACTTTCTGGATCAAAGCGATTATAGCAGCTCAAGCCTGCTGTTGCCTGAACTGACCCGAACACATGGCTTTCTCGCTCACCACCTGTCTTTCTCATAACCTGACCCACTGACCGCCTGAGGCTGGGCTCACATGTCTTTGTGATGCGGGATCGTGTGAGGCTGGTATTACTTTTTCAAAACACAAAAACAGGACATGTTTGGCATTTCTGCTAACAAAGAGAGATTGAAGGAAAATAAACAAAAAGCCTCTGAAAGACAGAAAGTGTTTAATGTGGCAGCGGTGTGACACACCTTCTGCAGCCTGCACCTACATGTTGCTGATCGATGTGACATAAAGACATTCAGCTCACACATGGATTTATTAAACAAACAGGCACCGGTCATGTTAGCTATACTGTATCATGATGACTTGCATTTCTCATACACCTGTATGGGCTCGTGGGGATCCATTTACCTCACAACGAAGAGGCCTCCTTAGAAAATACAGCATTAGCACGATGACAAGGTCAGAAATAAGATGATATTGTGTTTCTCTCTCAGACCCTAACAACAACAACAACAGATGAACAGAAAGTACGCAGAAGACGAAGAAATTTGATTAAAAAAAAGAGCTAGTAAGAAAAAGATAAGCTAGAGTTAGAATAAATAGGTCAATAAATATAATAAAATACGGTTTAAAGCAGTGCAAAAAAACAGTATGACTGTAGTGTAATTGAATCAGCTTATTTGTCTGGCAAAGTGAGTGTGTGCGTGTTCAGCCCTGAGGATGACAGACCTCAGTGTTGATTTGGGGGAGGGGCAGGGACCTGGTTAAGTCTGTGAAGGGGGCACTATAGGGAGGGGGGGCAGAACAGGGAGAGAGTTCAGCATCTGTCCCTCAGTCTGCTGGTTCTGGCCCAGAGACTACGTAATCTTCTTCCTGATGGCAGCAGACTGAAGAGGCTGTGAGACGGATGGGAGGGGTCGCCTGCTATGCGCAGGGCTTTTCGGGTGAGGCGGGAAGAGTAAATGTCATAGAGGGAGGGGAGAGAGGCACAGAGGATCTCAGCTGCTCTCACGGTGTGCTGGAGGGTCACGTGGCAGGACGCAGTGCAGGCCCCGTACCACACAGTGATCTGTGGCCTCTGTAGAAAGTGCGCATGATGTGGGCACTGGCTCTCCTCAGCTTCCAGAGGAAGTAGAGTTACTGATATGCTTTCTTGGTCAGTGATGCAGTGTTTGTGGTCCAGGTGAGGTCATGTGATACCATCTATCACATGTTTGTTAGCAAACAGTTGACCTCCTAAAGGAGCATCTCTATCAACGTGAAGGGTTTACACTCTTCTTTTCTTTCCAAACAATGCATGCAGTCAGTTTGTGCTCCTCCACAGGTCTTTTTGAAATGCTGCTGACTCTGTTTCTATCAGAAAACTGCACGGTTGCATTTTACTCAGTAGAAATCAACGTATCTGTGTTTCTTTTCTGCAGAGGACAGATATATTTGCTTGCTAATTGGGTCATATCCTCTACAAAATATCCCTTATTCCTTCTGCCATAAGGCTGCTAAATGCACAATAGGCAGATTAAACCAAGAATCACTCTGCATCCCGCTCTGCTGTGCAGTCACTGGTTGTGGTTGTTGTTGATTTCACAATGTGTTATTTATTTCCTTTACTGTATATTTTGTAGTATGGATGGGTTGACCGTAAAACTGAATTGCCCTTCTGGGACCAAAAAAGTATTCTGAATCTGAATCTGAATCTGAATCCTCCCTGATTGGTCCGACACTGATGAGACCCAATCTTTGTTTAAACTGTCTGCAGCCAGTCAAGGATCATTTTGTCGGACTAAATTAAACTCTAAGTTATTCATTGAGCAGCATTTTCCTCACTTTGTTATGAGCACGGCTGTTCAGGTCTAAGAACAAGTCCCTGTCCTGGGTTTGTCTGTTTACACACATGCCTGATATCTCACTCAAGCATAGACGTGTGGCTGTAGCCTCAGAGATAAGGCGAGGGCTGGAGCTAAGAGAATATGTCAAATGAATATCCTTTTTTAGTGGTCAGATTGTAGCTTTTCATTGAATCTTGTTTTGCTCTAAAACAGCCTTTTTAAATAGACTCAAACGTCACAGTCCTGAAAAATGCACATCTCCAAATCCTCGGCAGGGTCAGTGGTATTTATTAAAAACTGTACTGTAACATTCTGCATATTTAAATGATGTTTTGGTGGAGTTATACCGACAACAAACACAGCCTATCATGTTGCCTGCAGGGCTTGTTTGCTGCTGCTGCTCTGCCAGAGAACTGTGCAGCACTGGAGGTGAGATAAGTATGCCAGGAACAACAGCCCTACTATTCCCTCTCCGCTTAGTGGTGGCCTGGTCTGAACCCTTCAAAACATCCACTCACTATAAGCTCCCTACCAACTCTTGAGACAACAGCGGGGGCGGGGGGGGGGGGTGCTGCTGCAGTGTTCTCTTATACGTCAAGAACAATGAGGATGATACCGGGCAGAAAAAGGGAGAATGGAAAAAGAAGAACGAGGGAGACAGAACTAAAGAGCGAGCAGGCGAGGAGACAGGGAAAACTGGGGAGATGTTGAAGAGGGAGGATGAAAAGGCACCTGACAGAATAGATGAAGACAGACACGTGACGTGAGAGGCATTTGAGGACTGAGGCGTGTGCTCACCAGGCTGGAGGCCTGCAGGATCTTGGAGCGGAAAGGCACGATGGCACACAGCACAGACAGGAACCAGAAGATGAAGAGGACCCCTGAGGACTGAACCCCGCGTAACCTCTCAAACTGGATCAGAAACGTGGCCAACAGCTGAGAGAGAAGTGGGGGGGGGAGGTGGATTAAGTTAGAATGCTGAGGTCAGGTAAGGTGAGCCACAGTCTGAGTGGGTCAGTCTGTCATGTCGACTGTTTCACCATCAGACAGCAGCAGGACGGTTTTACCTGACGTCCCCCAGAGAGGACTACAGAGGAGCTCTCCTCAGAGACACCAGAAACATCACAGCATTACTCTGACAGAAAATCATGTAGTGACAAAAAGCAAGAAAATTATACTTTGTTTTGAATGTTCTTTCAATACTGCAATTTACAAGAAAACAAAGAGACGCTCACATAAAGACATAAACGTAGTGGTTAAACGAATCAAGTAAGATCATGTGCAGAGAAGTAATGTTTCAGTTTCTGCTCATGCTGCCGGCCTGAATTAATTAAGCTGATATTTTTAGTCTAACGTTGTAAAACGTGACGCTTTATAAGGATTACATTCGGGATCAAATGAGGTCTCTGAATGGATTTGGAGCAAATAGGCTGCAGCAGAGCTTTACACGGGACTCCCGGTCCGTCTCTGATCAGCTGCGGTCCGGCTCCATGCTCTCTCGTCCGTCAACACCCACCGGTTGCGTTTTCAGAACGCAGCACGGAGCAGGACCTCCGGACAGTTGCAGTCATGTGACCGAGGTTTTCCAGCGGTTATCACTGAATCAAGGATTCTCCTCCTCCTCTCCTCATCCATGTTGTCTTTCTGGTCCTCTGAAAACCTCTGACCTGTTGACTCCAGGCCTGGCTCTGCTCATCATGACTTTGGTTTGTTGTTGTAGTTAAGTGAAATACAATCTGGTGATAACACAGAGTGTTTGATTCTGAAAATTATAAAAATAGAAGTCTTGTGTATCTGATCCGGAGGACTCTGACCTGCTGGATCAGAAACACAGCTGGAACACAGCGGAGCGGATCCAGTGGAAGTTCACACATTGACTAGAATCTGGTGAGATCAGATCTGGTGCTGGGACGGATCGGAGACGGACCGGACACAGATCTGGTAGAAATTGGCCGTTACAGATTCACACTAGCTCGACAGCAGTTACAGTGGGGCAAAAAAGTATTTAGTGAGCCACTGATTTTGCAAGTTCTCCCACTTAGAAAGATGAGAGAGGTCTGTAATTTTCATCAGAGGTACACTTCAACTATGAGAGACAACATGAGAAAAAAAATCCAGGAAATCACATTGTAGGATTTTTAAATGTATTTGTAAATTATGGTGGAAAATAAGTATTTGGTCACCCACAAACGAGCAAGATTTCTGTCTCTCACAGACCTGTAACTTCTCCTTTAAGAAGCTCTTCTGTCCTCCACTCGTTACCTGTATTAATGGCACCTGTTTGAACTGGTTATCTGTATAAAAGACACCTGTCCACAGCCTCAAACACTCAGACTCCAAACTCAACCATGGCCAAGACCAAAGAGCTATCCAAGGACACCAGGAAGAAAATTGTGGACCTGCACCAGGCTGGGAAGAGTAAATCTATAATAGGCAAGCAGGTTGGTGTGAATAAATCAACTGTGGGAGCAATTGTAAGAAAATGGAAGACATACTAGACCATAGATAATCTCCCTCAATCTGGGGCCCCACGCAAGATCTCATCCGTGGAGTCAAAATGATCATGAAAACAGTGAGCAAAAATCCCAGAACTACACGGAGGGACCTGATGAATGACCTGCAGAGAGCTGGGACCAAAGTAACAAAGGCTACCATCAGTAACACACTACGCCGAGAGGGACTCAAATCCTGCAGCACCAGGCGTGTCCCCCTGCTTAAGCCAGTACATGTCCAGGCCCGTCTGAAGTTTGCCAGAGAGCATATGGATGATCCAGAAGAGGATTGGGAGAATATCATGTGGTCAGATGAAACCAAAATAGAACTTTTTGGTAAAAACTCAACTCGTTGTGTTTGGAGGAAGAAGAATGCTGAGTTGCATCCCAAGAACACCATACCTACTGTGAAGCATGGGGGTGGAAACCTCATGCTTTGGGGCTGTTTTTCTGCAAAGGGGACAGGACGACTGATCCGTGTTAAGGGAAGAATGAACGGGGCCATGTATCGTGAGATTTTAAGCCAAAACCTCCTTCCATCAGTGAGAGCATTGAAGATGGAGCATGGCTGGGTCTTCCAGCATGACAATGAACCCAAACACACCGCTCGGGCAACGAAGGAGTGGCTCTGTAAAAAGCATTTCAAGGTCCTGGAGTGGCCTAGCCAGTCTCCAGACCTCAACCCCATAGAAAATTTGTGGAGGGAGTTGAAAGTCCGTGTTGCCCAGCGACAGCCCCAAAACATCACTGCTCTAGAGGAGATCTGCATGGAGGAATGGGCCAAAATACCAGCTACAGTGTGTGCAAACCTGGTGAAGACTTACAGGAAACGTTTGACCTCTGTCATTGCCAACAAAGGTTATGTTACAAAGTATTGAGTTGAACTTTTGTTATTGACCAAATACTTATTTTCCACCATCATTTACAAATAAATTCTTTAAAAATCCTACAATGTGATTTCCAGGATTTTTTTTCTCATTTTGTCTCTCATAGTTGAAGTGTACCTCTGATGAAAATTACAGACCTCTCTCATCTTTCTAAGAGGGAGAACTTGCAAAATCAGTGGCTGACTAAATACTTTTTTGCCCCACTGTATGTTGAGTTCAGCATTTCCAATATGGATCCCGCCGACGATTAGCTTCAAAACAGAGCTTCAGAAACAGATGGGTGACGTCACAGAGACAACGTTCATTAGTTATACAGTGTATGTTCAAAACACGAGTTAAGATGGCAATTTTATAAAATGTGCTGCTGATGAATACCATCAAAAAATCAGACACATGGGGAAACTGTGGGGGGCATGGCGGGACACACTGGCATGTATAAAAGATTCTTAATTTGGAGAGAAAGCATGTGTGCACATTGTCACTTTTTGGTCCTTTGTTTATCAGATATTACGTTTTATCCAAATGTAACCCGTCACAATGTTTACAGTAAAAAGTCTGTTCTCAACAACAGTCTGATGTTCTGATGTTTTACTGTAAAACTGTGTGCCGGCTGGTTTGCGTGGTAAGAAGCCGGATAAGCCTTTATTTGGGATTTTCCCAATTTCATCTCTTCTGAACATTGTGACAGCTCTTTTCAAATCTGTCAGGACCGGACCAGAGGACCACCCTCGAGCCACAACACCAGGGTGGCAGAATGACTTCAGTAATTAATGTGAGATTTTCAGAACATTGTTCTCTCATTACTCACACCCCCGTTCACTCGTCTGAACCTACTATCCACAAACTCAGCAGAAATGTTCATTGTGGAAACTTCTAAAGCTTCTTAGAAAGTTCTGTGAGGTTTACTCAAAAGTTCCGTTTTCAAACAGTTTGAGAATTTCATTACTTTACAAAGCTTTTGACTTTACATCTGCTGCTGTGGGACCTTTTTATAAACACTGGGCCTCATTCACTAACAGGTTCTTCAGATTGTTCTAAAACTTCCTCTTCAAACGGTTCCTAAGAGAAGTCTACATCTGATTCATGCTAATCTTAAACAGCAGGATTGTTCTAACCTGTGTTCTTTAATTGATGAATGCCATGTCCTCATAAGTTTGAAGCCCGTGCTCCATGTTCCTAATTAGCATATAGGCCCCTTAAATGCCCAATGTAAGGGTGTGACACTGCAGTGCCACACCATAGACTGTATAAATAATGGACGTAGTATCTGTGACGTCACCAATATGTTTCTGAAGCACTGTTTTGAAGCCAATCGTCAGCAGCAGCCATATTGGAAATGTTGAACTCAATCTAACTTCTTTCGAGCGAGTGTGACGTAAAGAAGCGGGCTTTGAGCCCCCTCATTAACAGCTACAGTGTTTCCACCTGTCAGTCAAGTCAGCTGTGAAAAACTCATAATCTTAATATCTTTGAAATTGCCGTGTTATGAAAAATTCACCCCCGTTCAGTGTGTGTCGATTGAGAAATGAGCTATCCAGACTACACTTGTTTTTTGAACCAGGCTGTAAACATGTTTATTTCTGCTGTAAAGATCGTCTTCTTTGAATGGGTGTGTTTGTGGTTTCCGGTACTTCAGGAGTCAGCCTCAAGTGGACGCTTGATGAAGTGGAATTTTTTAAACTTTCGCATTGGACTCAATTCTCGCAGCCAGAGGTTGCTGCTTGGTCAGCACCCAGTTGTGCGTCAAAGTGCTCTTTGATTTTGTTCTTCGCTACGAACAAATCCCAGATAAGCAAACTTTGATGAAAGTCAGAGTCTTCTTAAAAACTTTGCGAGTGGGTTTTAAGAACGAATTAGTTCTTAAGAACAGTCGGTGAGTGAGGCCCGGTGATTCTTTGCCAGCTCACATCCTGCAGCAATCGAGTGTTTCAATTTCAGCTGCAGTCGGGCAGTTTGTCTCTTCCTTTCCGTGCTAATCAGAAAGTCTTCTGTTATTGCACCGCTGACAAAAACATCGTTGTTCAGTGAAAGTAAAGCCTGAGCTCTGACTGCACGTGAACTATCTAACCCTGGATCACCACGTTCAGTTAGGTTTGGACAAAAAACAGACAGTCATCATGCACAGAGAAGGGGAGCGTCTCTTTCCTGAGAAACAGGAACCAGGTTGAGTATCTGTATTTACACAGGCTCTGGTCAGACCTCTGCTCTTACTGGACAAGTTGTACTTTCTATGAACTGGTGTTTTCTTAGTTAACCAGTCAATATTTAACGCCATAAATAGTGTGTTTTAATCAACACTCATATTCACGCCATCATAATATAAAGGGCAGATTTCATTCAACCCCTTTAAATCTACATCTACAATCTCTCCTCTGTATCTTCAGATAAATGTTGTGTTTATTTGGTATCATTCTATTCAGAGGATGTTATCAGCAGTGAAAGAGGCCGGCTCACAGACACTATCTTTCATCAGAGTGTGTCCTCAGATAACATCTCTGAAGCGTGCGTTATGCATCCTCTTGTATTTGTATATGTAAAAAAATTGTTTGTATAATTCCACAGTAAAATCTATATTTGACTCGGAGTCTCGACTTATTCAAAATTAACTGATAAAGGGTATGAAAGCTGCACGCGTGATTGTTGCACAAGGTTACGTCTAACAGAAACACACACTCTATTCTTCACAGGCCCGTGCAGTTCTTGTTATTAGAGGGAAATATGCTCACCATGGTCATGCCAAGAACCAGCGGGGTGATGAAGTAAATTGGCGGCTGGCTGTGCCCCTGCCGCAGCTCGTGGAATGTGTAGAAGAGATCTGTCCAGCACACAATCCACAACAACAAACCAAACACCTGAAAGCAAACACAGAGAGAGAGAGGAGGGCGTGAAGGGAAAGAACAGACGTTAAAGACTGCAAAAACAAAAGAATAAAGAGGGATGATTGAAAGACTGATAACACATCTCTACACTGCAGGGTGGGGCCAGTCCTGTTCTCCTTTCTCATTGTCAAAAAACCAGTAGGATCAATATTGACAGATCCAGCACCAGTGGGCTGTATTTCCCTAAGTTAGTGTCTCGGCTGGTACCAGAAACAAGGACTGTACTGGTCCAGTGCTCAATACATTTAAAGTACAGTGGTCCAAAAAAGATGTTTAGCATGTACAACCATCACAAGCGATATCACAGAGACCAGAGACCAGAGAGATTCTGAACCAGAACAAAGACCTGCTGACATCCGTCTAATTTGAATTTACACACAGCTTATCAAGTATCGATTATTTAGGGATGTAAATTTCAAGTATTTTCCGTGATCGATCTTTGGAAATGTTAAAGATCAATTATCAATTAATCATTAAAAAAAACATAAACGTTTTCCATGTCAAAAACAATGACTAATGTGTTTTTTTCCCCTGAATCAAATACTACGGATACTATTGAGGTGTTCATATCGTTAAACACTGAATATAAACATGTGGAGCAGGCTAGTAATCTCTGCGGACATACAGTCATTTTCTGTCTACTCGTTCTTATTGAGAAAAATAAGCATGTGAACTTGGTCAGGTGTCAGCTGGGAGCACAACCGGGTCACGCTGAGCTGAGGGCTGCGGCTGAGTGACAGGTCTCCATGAGCACTTCTTTTGTCAGCCACCGGACTGATTATGACCCGTGTGCACTCCTGGCTGACACCTGACCGTGTTCACATGCTTATATTTCTAAATAAAAACATAATAATTTTAAACAGCAGGATTGTTCTAACCTGTGTTCTTTAATTGATGAATTCCATGTCCTCATAAGTATGAAGCTTTTGCTCCATGTTCCTAATTAGCATTTAAGCCCCTTAAATGCCCATATAAGGGTGTGACACTGCAGTGCCACACCATAGAGTGTATAAATAATGGACGTAGTATCTGTGACTTTACCCATCTGTTTCTGAAGCGCTGTTTTGAAGCCAAACGTCGGCGGGAGCCATATTGGAAATGTTGAACTCAACCTAACTTCTGTCGAGCCAGTGTGACGTAAAGAGGTGGCTTTTAGCCTCCTCGTTAACAGCTACAGTGTTCCCGCCTGTCAATCAAGTCAGCTGTGCCTCTCGTTATGGAAAACTCGTAATAGTAATATCTTTGAAATTGACGCATTATGAAAATATTCACAGTGTGAGCCGATCGAGAAATGAGCTCGGACTACACTCATTTTTTGTACCAGGCTGTAAACATGTTTATTTCTGCTGGGAGTGCAACCGGGTCACGCTCAGCTGAGGGCTGCGGCTGAGTGACAGGTCTCCACGAGCGCTTCTTTTCTCCGCCACCAGACTGATTATGATCCGGTTGCGCTCCCGGCTGACACCTGACCGCGTTCACATGCTTATTTTTCTCAATAAGAACGAGTAGACAGAAAACTGGACACTGTGAGTCTGAAACATGTTTCTGTTCAGTTCTCTTGTTGCAGTAAATCCACATGTTTTAGCCTGAGTCTTCACTTTATATGACTGTATGTCCGTGGTAGGGATGTCAACAATTAATCAAGTATCGATTAAATGATTGTTAAGAACTTACTTGAGCACATTTTTTTGTTTAGTTTTTCTCTTACGTGGAACAAACAGCATGTGGTCTCATACTTCGTTCAGCTATCAGGGAGGTGTTTTAAGTTTAAAGCATGTTTCAATGTGAATCAGCTGACTGAAGGTGTTGCTCACAGCAGAGACGCTCAGCTGGGGGCTGAGTGACAGGTCTCCACGAGCGCTTCTTTTCTCCACCGTTGGACTGATTCTGACCCGGTTGCGCTCCCGGCTGACATCTGACCGAGTTCACATGATTATTTTTCTCAATAAGAACGAGGAGACAGAAAACTGGACACTGTGAGTCTTACTGTATGTCTGCAGAGATCATGAGCCTGCTCCACATGTTGATATTCAGTGTGTTTAACATTTTGTACACCTCAATACGATCCGCAGATATTCAATACTGTCAGTTATATACATTGTGTCATGAAGGAAAATTTGATTCAGGGGAAAAAACGCATTTGGTATTGTTTTTGAGATGGAAAACGTTTACCCTTTTTTTAATGATACACGATGATTGATTGTTAACATTTCCAAAGATCAATCTCAGACAATACTTGAAATTTATATTCCTAGTCCGCATAGGTTATTTTTATGAGCCTGCTCCACATGTTGATATTCAGCGCATTTAACATTTTGTACGGCTCAATACAATCCAAAGCTATTCAACACTGTCAGTTACATGTGTTATGTTGACCCCCTGATTTAGGATGGAAAATGTATTTGGAATTGATTTTGACGCAAGAAAACTTGTGTTTTTTTAATGATGAATTAATAATTGATGTCAATGTTTCCAAAGATCGATCATGGAGATGAATTAAAATTGGCTTCCCTACACCAGACCAATCAGCAGCATAGTGTTGCTGTCCCAGAGAGCAATGGTTCTTTACATCCTTATGAGCTTGTGGAGCAAAAGGTGTGTGACATGGAAACACATTTGCAAGCCTCACATATGGCTCTGTTCCCACCTAATGGCTCCGCCTTTAAACGGACTATCACGGGCCTTTGTAACACCTGTCACCACCTCCGCTGCAGGCTTTAAGTCAGAGTAATTTTTCCCCGCCTCCTTGACTTTAACACAGAGGGCGAGGCATAAAACAGGTGTAAGTATTGAGTTCAACACGATGAAATACTAACTCACTGTTTTGAATCTGTTCATTATGGACATCATGATGTAGCCTCTGTTGTTCCTCTTCAGATAGAAGATGTAGATGGGACTGACAGCCCACAGGTAGATGCACGGCAGCCATGACAGGACAGAAAGCTGGAAACACTCTGGAAGGTCGGGCCGATCTGTGTGGAGCGTCTGATTGGCTACCTGGAAGAACAGAAAGTGGGGAAAAAGCACTTTAGCTCACAGTCCTGCATCATCCCATATCAAAACAAACCCCAGACTGCGCTCTGTGACACAAGCATCCAAACACACCACCCACACATACACAACCTCGTCAGAGCAGATGCTTTCCCTCAGCTGAAATATGTAAACGGTGGGAGAACAGTTTCTCGTCTCTACCCTCAGAGGGGGAGGAGAAGCATGAGGAAACTTGTGCAACAGTGCAAGAGTGGAACTCAAATTCCAAGATTACCAGGTCTCCAAAGAACATCTAAGAAGCAGCTTAAAGGGTCAGAGCTGCAGGGCCTGAAGTTATTCCACTAACCTTTATTTACTACTTACAGCAGTGTTCATTTTAGCAGCTATTTTAGATTTAGTCTTAGTCCTTGGAGGACAATGCAGGTTAGTTTCAGTCACATTTTAGTCTTTTCAGCCCTTTATAGTTTTAGTCTTGTTTTAGTCTAGTTTAAAGCTGGGGTTGGTAATCAGATTTAGATCCACTTTTTGTCATACTGGTTAAAATGATCTTTATGTCCCTGATGGCAATCAATACATAATGTGTTCTTAAAAAAGAGCGAAGAAAAGCTGCTATCTACAGCCGGAGTAAACCTGGGAAAACAGTAACCAATCAGCCTTTTTTGGGTGCCAAAATTTTAAACCATTGAAATCCTGTCCTGCTGTTCTGCCCGCCTCCTGCGCGTACATTTCCCCGGCGTGCACTCCGAGTCTCGGTCTCCTGCCTTTGCTTCCCCTGACTCTACTGACTGCCCCTCTCGCCTGACCTCGGGCCTGTCCCCTCTGACCCGATGAGGTGCTTTGCTCAGGACTGTAGTCCAGATCAGAGTCTAAAAAGCTCTCACCACGGGGGCTCTGACAAGCAGAAGAATGAATGACATTTACTAAGTCCTACAGAAAATGTAGATGTACTGTAGCGTCCGTCCGGACGCTGTAGTGATGACGAGCCGATTCGTGAACACGTTGAGTTTTAATAACCGGTCACTGTCGGCCGTGATCACGCCAACCAACAAAACAACAATCAATGTTTGAATGAATGAAGAACTTCTCCTCTTGTCTCTCCTCTCTCCAGCTCGCACACTCTACACCTCTCCTGATGCCTTCACTGACTGTCAACACTGTAGGAATTAAGAGCATCTACACTGAACACGTTTAACAAACAGTAGAGTTGTTACAGTATTATATATGGGTTATAACTTTTCTCCTGACATCGTGTCACCAGTACAACTGGATAATGCTAGAATGATAGTTGTGAGTACTAACAGCAGCCATGTTTGTTTGTGTTTTTAACTTTCCCTATGATAATGTTATGGTGAGGACCGGTTTTGAATCAGTCACCATCATATGGTCGCAAGTCAGCGGCGCTCGTGCATGTGAGCGGGGGGGGGGGGCGTCGTTTTGGAGGAGCTCTGAGGGAGGAGGGGAGGGGTTAGACGGAGTCCTGAGGACATGCTACATTCAAATTCATGCTTGTTTTCCGAGACTGCCAACCCAAGCTTTAAGTCGACGGAAACTCAAACATTTTAGTCTTTGATTTCAGCCAGAACATTTTCAGTCTTTGAAATAATTCATGCAGTTGATCAGATACTGATATCAGGGTTGTACCAAGTGTTCAAATCGTCAACAGTTCACTCTTTGAACACTTTTGCTTGTGTAATATCTTAAGTTAAATAAGTCAGCCTGTCACTGTGACTGTATTTTGATTCTCTTGATTCCCAGAAAAATGCCATGAAAGGACTGTATTGCACATTTACGACAGTCCTTGAATGCACCTGCAGTGACAGGTGCACTGGACAGTCAGTCAGTTCACGGCACTCTGAAATGCATCTGCATCTTTCAACAAGGAGTTGATCAAAACTTACTAAATGTGTCTGATGGATCACCAAATGGAGCTTTTTACAGTAATAGCGGCAAAAAAAGCAAACATCAAATATTAAACAGACGTCCCCCGGTTGTGTTTTTATCACTAACTCACACCGGGGGGTAAAAATCATCAATGAAGAAGAGACAGATGAATGGAGGTGAGGAGAGCTGGTTCATAAAGCACACCTGCTGCAGGTAGAGACCAAGCTAACTCTGCGCCCCTCAAATACTAGCTCAGCCTGTCACAGGAATGAATCGCTTGTATCTTTAAAGATTAGACACACAGCGGGGGAAACATGGATTTTGAATGTCCGGTGGTTGGCCAGTAATGTTTTCGTCCCGTCATCGTCTCGTCAACAAAATCAAAACATGCGTTCATCAGACTTTTTATTATCAGTGAAGCACTTCAGCTCATAAAAGTCCTGTTTTGTTCATGAAAATTGAGTCGTTGAACATTCATGGTCATAATTCTGGTTAACGAAATTAACACTGACTGACAGGTGACAAAGCTGCAGCGGGAGCTCTTCCAGACTAAATATAAAACACTCCATGAATCAGTGTTTTAGGTAGGAGCACATGGAGATGGGAATGAGAGCATGTGGCAGAGTGAAGCGCACAGCTATCAGCTTCTTCAGGGGGTAAATATTGAACCACGTATAACCCCTGACTTTAATCCAGAAACTGTTAACACAATGAAGGGACACTTTCAGTTGTTAACACTACACTCACTTAGAAAGTCGGTATTATTGTGTTGTATGAGAATGATTCATGAGATGGAACAATCCTTTGAAGAGGTCAGGAAACAGCATTGACTCACTTCCTGAAATGATCTGTTTATTTCTCTGTCCAGTCGTGTTTCAGTCAGTTGTAGGCGAACATGCCGGGAAACACCCACAGAGAATAAAGTCATCAGTTTACAGGAAGAATGGGAATGAAGCCGAGTCTTAGATCAGATCCTTTCCCTCGAGGTAAAGGTGACTGCTGAGTGATTTACTCACAGAACATGAAACACAGTGAACCTGCACACTCTGGTCGACATTTCTGAGAGGCTTTGAGGCAGAGCTCACCATCCCCCCTCCTCCTTAATGCAGTGCAAAGTAGACCTGAATGTTGTATCTGATAATTATATGTCAAGGAAATATTCATGCTGTAACAACAGGGTTTTCTTAAAGCAGCTTTCAGTCAGCAAATGGAATCTTGATCCAACTAAATGCTCAGCTTACTGGAATATCCTCAATTGATTGGGGTAATTGGATTGGAGCAGCTTTTACATGAAACAGTGACATAAAAACAAATAAACAGAGCAGTATAGCTTCAGTATGGAACACAATCTTAACTATTTCATGACTAACGGGATGATTCATAAGCACACTTCATGACACAGTAAGGAGCCTCAGTGTGTCAATGAAGTTAAAAACCTATGGAGCATTTAGTCATCTACTTGTAGATAAAGGGCGATTAATAGAGCGATTTGGAAACAGTACCGCCACCACATTGTTTCAATTGCATTTAAGACAAATTAGGGTCATGGATTTAGCCTAATGGTTAAATTGCACGCCCATATAGCGCTTATATTTATATATATAGCAGTTTGATTCCGCCCTGCAGCCTCTTTCCCGATGTCATTCCCCCACTCTCTCTCCCAGTTTCCTGCTCTATCCACGGTCATCTCCTGTCTGAAGAAAGGTGTAAAAGCCCAAAAAATCTAACTTTAAAAAATGAATTAATCAAGTGCTGTCCTTGGAAAATGGTGTGCAGTTCTTGTTTTACAGCTTATAACTTTGATGTCAAATCTCGCCACGCTCTAGGATTCTGAGAACTCATGGCACTAGATCTCGTCACACCCCCTACTGCCTATCATGACCTAAAGATTCAGAGAATCTGGAGAAATCTGAACACAAGGGACAAACAAGGCCAGAAACCAATACTGCACAGCAAAAATTTGGAGAGTTGAAATGTCAGGGTTAGATATTCCAGAATTGATTTTAACTCCCAAAGTGAAGTTTGAAGTATTTCTGATTTAAATGGTGTTCAGTGTTGGAGTTATTTGACAGTGTTGATCCATCTGTGTTAACAAAACTCTACATACAGTCAATCTAAGCTCCGCCCAGGTCTCCCACACATTTCACTTTGTGGGAGGGAAAAACAGAGACAAGCTGGCTCATTTTTCTCCTTTCATGCAGTTTTAGACGGTAAGTTGAATTAAAGCTGGAGTTGGTAATCAGATTTAGATACACTTTTTGTTATACTGGTTAAAATGATCTTTATGTCCTGATGGCAATCAATACATAATGTGTTCTTAAAAAAAAGCAAAGAAAAGCTGCTATCTACAGCCGGAGTAAACCTGGGAAAACACCAACCAATCACCATTTTTGGGCGCCAAAATTTTAAACCCTTCAAATCCCGTCCTGTCGTTCTGCCCGCCTCCTGCGCGTACATTTCCCGGCATGCACTCTGAGTCCCCGTCTCCTGCCTCTGCTTCCCCTGACTCTACTGACTGCCCCTCTCGCTCGACCTTGGGCCTGTCCCCTCTGACCCGATGAGGTGTTTTGCTTTGGACTGTAGTCCGGATCAGAGTCTAAAAAGCTCTCCCCACGGGGTCTCTGAGAAGCAGAAGAATGAATGACATTTACTAAGTCCTACAGAAAATGTAGATGTACTGTAGCATCCGTCCGGACGCTGTAGTTATGACGAGCCGATTCGTGAACATGTTGAGTTTTAATAACCGGTCACTGTCGGCCGTGATCACGACAACCAACAAAACAACAATCAATGTTTGAATGAATGAAGAACTTCTCCTCTTGTCTCTCCTCTCTCCAGCTCACACACTCTACACCTCTCCTGATGCCTTCACTAACCGTCAACACTGTAGGAATTAAGAGCATCTACACTGAACACTTTAACAAACAGTAGAGCTGTTACAGTATTATATATGTGTTATAACTTTTCTCCTGATATCGTGTCACCAGTACAACTGGATAATGCTAGAATGACAGTTGTGAGTACTAACAGCAGCCATGTTTGTTTGTGTTTTTAACTTTCACTGAGAATGTTTTGGTGAGGACCGGTTTTGAATCAGTCACCATCATATGGTCGCAAGTCAGCGGCGCTCAAGCATGTGAGCGGGGGGCGTTGTTTTGGAGGAGCTCTGAGGGAGGAGGGGAGGGGTTAGACGGAGTCATGAGGACATGCTACATTCAAATTCATGCTAGTTTTCCGAGACTACCAACCCTAGCTTTAAGTTTAACTTCCTGAAATAACTATCAATTGATGTTGTGAACTCCTGTGTGTACAGTAAGACATCTATGGAGAAGATATGCTTTACAAAGCACATGTTTGCAAGGACTTAGCAGCAACTGTGTCATGGTGTTTAGCTATTGTTAGCTAGCTGTCTATGGCAGCTATGTTTATCTCTGAAAGTAAGTCTTCATTTGAGATGAATATGAACAATAGATGGAAGACTGCAGAATCTCAAGATACCTGCTAGTTTTCTCCAGACATCAGGATGTAATCAATTAATCGAGTATCGATTAATTGATTGTTAAGAAATTACTAGAAACGAGCATTTATGTTTTCAATTTCCCGTCATGTGGAACAAACATCATGTGGTCTCATATTTGGTTCAGCTATCAGGGAGGTGTTTTAAGTTTAAAGCATGTTTCATGTGAACCAGCTGTTAAAGGTGTTGCATACAGCGGAGACGCTCAGCTGGGGTTGTGGCTGTGCTTCAGGTCTCCACGTGCGCTTTTTAAAGAGGATCAATACGCAACTGCTGCCAACAATGACACGGACACGAAGGTTGAGAACTTTAAACAGGACATTTCCACCTTTAGATACAAAGCCAACAGACTGTTGGGAATTGCTTGTGCGCTATGTTTGCAGAGCAGCAACATCAAAGCCATCTGGGCTTTTCTGCTGCTGGACTGATTATGACCATAGACTGTAAATAAAAATGGACAGCGTTGCTCCGCCTCTTCCCGTTGTACGGTTCTGAAGCCAAAAAATCCCTCTCCTGGGCGCCGCCATTGTGCAGCCAGAGCCTGTGAAGCCACTGTAACAAGCTCCGCCCTACAGCGTAACGTCACAAGACACTGTGTGTCCTTTGAAGTTTCGTTCTACGGCGGCTGTGAATCAAAGGAAACCAGGAAGTAAAGCCCCGTTTTTTAAACTCTAGTAACTAACGAAAAAGAAACTTTTCAGAAAAAAGAGGCCTTGAACACAAAACAGTCAAATACTAACTACATATCACCACAGCATACGGATGTGAGAAACATTCGTACCACGTGTATTTATTTTTGAAAGTTGGATTTTTTGACCTATACTGCAGCCAGCCACCAGGGGGCAGACACACTGCGGAAAGCTTCACCTCCAGAGTTGTATCCGGCACGCTTGATTATGACTCTGTTGCGCTCCCAGCTGACGCCTGACCGCGTACATGCTCATAGTTCTCAATAAGAACGAGTAGACAGAAAACTGGACACTGAGAGTCTGAATTACTTTTCTTTTAGTATTAAGACTAGTAAGACTATGTCTGCAGAGAATGTTTTTATGAGCCTGATCGTTGATATTTAGCATGTAAAACGTTACCTGTATTCAATGCTGTCAGTTATATACATTTTGTTGCTATGGAAAATATAATTAGGGGAAAAAAACATATTTGGAATTGTTTTTGACATGATGTTTTTTTATTGATTAATCAATATTTGATCGTTAACATTTCCAAAAATCGATCACGGAAAATACTTTACATCCCTAATCCAGATTCAAAGTTTTAAATGTGAAGAGTTGTCAGTTAATTTTTGTCCTCAGCTTACAACCGTTAAATGGCATGACTGTTGCTGACACATCACCTCCTCCAGGCAGACTGAAGTCTCCAAAGATCAGTAAGTAAATGAAACAGAAACTAGGTCTCAATAGGTGTTCCTATCTTGCACTAGCAAGTGAGAAGATTTTTGAGCAAACACTTCTAAAGCATGGTTTTCTCCGGTTGCATCGTTGCATCATTCTCCTTGTCCCAGTCATGCTGCAGTCTGGAGACACATCTCTGCAACCAGCCAAGTTACTGCCCGTACCTCCTCACTGTTGGACATCATAAAAGAATAACATGTATCTGTTTCAGCATGATGTGTTGTCTTTGCACCGTTTTCAATTAAACATAAGGTTGAAATTATTTAAATATAATTATCAACATTTTAAACAGCATCCCATCTTTTCTTGAATGAAGGTTTTAAAACACAAAGATGAGTCAGCTCCATGTCCGGCCCCTGACAAACAGACTAGACGAGAGCTCCTTCCTGCTGCGTGGAAAAGTGGCTCCACTTGTGATAGTATATCAATATCAAACTTTTCCATGACATTGTATGAAACAGTATGATCATTTATTTTGCTGCTGGAGAACAATAAGTGAGCAGTCCAGAGGACATCCGTAGAAGAAAGGTAAGGTAAACATGAGTCGTAGTTGGACGCAGCCTTGACTCGACAGTTATGGTTCTCCCCTGGACAAACACAGTGGAAGGCCCACCCACAGACACAACCAAGATAAACACAGCTGCCAGCCTCCGGCCATTCACCATTTATCACCACGCCCTCCTGCTGCAGCGTGTGTGTGTGTGGCTACTGGAAGTGTGTGTGAGAGTTAGTGGTGTGGTGGTTAGAAGGTGAAGGGTAATTGCTCTTAGTGGTGGGATTTTAAGTGAGCAGCACAGAGGGCAGCGGGAAAATGTCTCTAACTTCAGAAGTTCTTCACTTTCTGGCTCTGAGTCCTAAACACTCGGGCAGCGTGTTGAAGGGTGGTTTCATAACTCTTCCTGAGAGACTACGAGCATCTGACTTCTTTAGGTTCTTCTCCTAACTATAAACCTTATCATTACAGCCTTTAAACCCATATCTGTCATATATATCCAAAATATATTCAGTGTTTAACACCAAACATTGATACACTGAAGCTCTGGTAATGACTACACAGACAAGAAAAACAAGACAGTGTGTGTTTTTCAGATCTGGCTATCAACAACTCAACTCATTTTCATAATACAGCGCCTTTCAAACATTCAAGCAGCCAGCCAAAGAGACAGAAAACAACAGCAGGGGGTAAAAGTGGAAAGAAAATGTATTTAAAATACTTAAAATAAAATCATGACGATCAAATATTAAAAAGTATCAGAAAAATTAAGTAAAATAGTTACAATAAAATCAATAAAATAAAATCAGATAAATACCAGAAGGAAAAAAATATATATAATATAATATCATATAATATCATATCATACTATATCATATCATCATATCATATCATATAATATTATATAATGTATATATAATATATTATATTATATAATGTATATAAAATACAATGTATATATAATACAATATAATATAATATAATATAATGTAATGTAATGTAATGTAATGTAATGTAATATAATATAATATAATAAAAATGATGCTAAATCAGTGGCCATAATGGCAATAATGCAGTCCAGGGCTAATAGGAAATTACTTCAGATTAAAGCCAGATTCAAATGGTAAGTCTTCAGTTTACTTTTAAAATCACCCAGAGAACTTGCCATTTAAATGTCCAGAGAGTTCAGAGTTTAGGGACATACAAACAGAAAGATCTTTCTCTTTGTTTGAGACACACAAGGAATAGTGTATAATCTTAATATATTATATTAAGGTAATATAATATGTTGGTGTTGTATGTTTAATAAAAAACAATCTCGATGTAAATCTGATCAAACACAACATATAAAATAATCAGTAGTCAGAGGATAATAGTTGATTAGGCTGTAGAGAGCGTACTATAATCTACTTTGTATATGATTGAAGTTTAATCATTTCATCACTCCAGTTATATCCCTCACATAGTTTACCATTCCAGGGCTCAAGTTGAACCTGTTGACTCCGTAGCACTGGTGGAGCTCCAGCACTAATCTAGGGAACTCACCGGAAGTGAAAGAGCACCACAACTCCAACATACAACCTCCGTCCCTCAGGCTTTACAGTGAACGCAGTGCATCATGGTGTTTCCATAAAAGAGCTATCTTCAGCTACTCTCTGTGGAAACTGTGAGCCTCCTTTGTGAGTGGTGCATCAACATTCATCACCATCACCATCAGGGGTGGGAGAAAATATGGATATGGCAATATATCGTCGTCCTGACCTGTGTGAAACATTAATCTGTATGAGGAGCTGAAAATTGATATTTTCACTAGATAAATACAGCCAATTTGACTCACTGCGTCACTACTTATTGACTTCACGTGGTGGTGCTAATGTCACGAACGAGGGGAACTCGTGAGAATAGAAATGTGATAACTGCTCTAAAACAAAAAAGAGAACAAGCTGTTTCAGTTCTGAGAGTGACTGTTACTAGGAACTGTTCCTGGATGAAATCAATAACTTGACCTAAATCTGCATTGTCCTTCCTTCAGCTGCGCCCTCTGTCTTTCAGTATGAGAAGAAAATTGAACTTCTTGGGACTCCAGGGGTGCCGTACATTTCAGTGTGTGCTCGAACCTAACTTTATACACCCTCCAATGACACATTTCTCCTGTCCTCATCCTAAGAACATTATGTGTGCCTTACTTGCTCAGCCAGAACCAGAGAACTGTTAAACAACAGTCAAATAGTCAAATATCAAACAAGGCAGTGTGAAAATACCAGGTTTAATGACTGACTGAACCTCAAACACATCACAGAGACTCTTATCTCGGTAACAAAGGCACTAAATGTACATAAGATGTGGTTTAATAAGTCTCATTGATTCTTTAATGGTCCACCTTCAAACAGAGCATGTGTGAGTCATGTCATGTATCAACACTGATCCATGAAAAGGGAAATGTCAACAGAGTTCGCGGATGAAGAGAGAAACTCACTCTTGCAGTATTTGTTGAGCCTTGGAAAACTAGAAATACTTTATGAACATATAAAGTCAGGTAAGATAACTCCTCTACCAACAAGGCTGTCTGTGAAAAAGCAGCTTGAGCACGCTGCACCTCTCACTTAAAGGCAGAGGGTCTGGCCCTTATTCCACCCAACAGGCTTTTACAGGCTGTTATTGCTTCACTTGAAACCTGAAACCTGAAACTCCAACAAAAGGTGAGACGAGAAAGGAGAGGCGCTTTGTCATAACAGCCTGCCAGCCAGCACAGACTGAGACCGGCAAATTAATTCACTCAGTTGGGTCAAAACTGAACAACAAGAGAGAGGAGGCAGTCTGAAGCGAAATAACAAAAAGAAGGAGTAGACAGAGCTAACCAGGTCTGCTATCGTTCTCCTTTGTGAGGCTCAGAGGGATCCACTATGAGATCTGACCACAGTAACACAATCGAATACTCATCAATCTGTGATTATAATGATCTCTTGAAACATCAGTAGAGTCCAGGTGACATCAAGTTCCTCAAGTGTCATGTTTTTACTCGTAATATGAAGAGTTTAAGGGTTTTCAGTCTAATCAACTCCTCTAGAACACTACACTCCCAACATGCAGGCCTGCTCATCGTACCTGAAGTCTCTAAAAGTAGTATGGGAGGTAGAACCTTCAGTTATCAGGCCTCTCTTCTTTGGATTCATCTACCAGTCAGGGTCTGGGAGGCAGACACCCTCTCTACTTTTAAGAGTAGGCTTCAAACTTTCCTTTTTTGATAAAGCTTATAGTTAGAGCTGGATCAGGCTTGGACCAGGTATTAGTTATGCTGCTATAGGCCTAGACTGCCGGGGGAACTGATACACTGGGATCCTGTCTCACCCATCTTTAGAGAGAAAGAACGGAGGGAGCTAAAAATAAAAAGAAAGATAGAGACAGAGAGACAGAATGGAGGAGGTCAAAGGGAAAAAGAAAAATAGAGAGATAGAGAAAGAAAGAGAGAGAGCAAGAACAGAAAAAAGAGAGAGCTAGAGAGAAGAAAGAAAGAGACAGAAACAGGGGGAGAAAGAAAAGAGACAGATAAGAAACAAAACAAACAAACAAGGTAAAAGGGTATCAAAGAAAACAGAAAGCTAGTAAGGAAAGAAGGAAAGAAAGAAAGAAAGCAAGAAAGAAAAAAAGGAAAGAAAAGGAAGAACAAAATTAAATGAAAAAGAAACAAGAAAGAAGGAAGCAAAGAAGGAAAAAAGAGAAACGAAAGAAACAAGGAAGCAAGGATGAAAAAAGAAATGAAAGAAAGAAAGAAAAGAAAGCAAGAACAAAAGAGAGAAAAAAGGAAAGAAACAAAGAAAGAAAGTAAAAAAGAATCAGAAAAAAGAAAGAAAGAAGAAAGCTAGGAAGGAAAGAAAGAAGAAACAAACAAAAAAACAAAGGCAGAAGCTAGGGAACAAAGAAAGAAAATAAATGATATATTATTAAATGATATATAATTAAAACAGGATCATTTGGACTTAAATACAGCAGCAGACGACAAACATTCATTCATGTACACATGAAACGGACCTGTTAGAATTGACCCTTTAGCGGCTGGATGATACAGCAGGCATGATGAACAAAATCACAGGCGGTGGTTCAGATGTACCACAAACTGGTTTATTAAACAAACAGCCACAGTGACATCAGACACCAACCAACAACGAACACAGACAGATTATAACTGGCACCTTTTATACTGTGGCACTAATTGGCCTCCTGGACCAAACCATCTGGAGGTGTTCACAAATTATTTATTCTGCTCTCCAATTAGCTTAGACACCTCCCCCTGTTCCTGACTTTATGTCACCAATATTAACAACATTTCATAATTCCCACATTTCCTAAAATAGATCTAAAACATGCCATTTAATCGATTTCCTTGCACCACTAAATTCAGACTCCCCCCTGACCAATTTGTGCTCTGGTCCCACCCCGGAACCTTTATCTGGATGTCCGTTCCTCTAGGAATCTTTTAACCGGAACACCCTGGAGCGGACACAGAACAGCAACCACAGGTAAGTCAAACAAACAACTTTAACATATGTGGACTACTGCCCTGGCACACTTTAACGTTAATCCAACCACACAGACATTCATATTCACTGCACACATGATTACTTATTGTTGACGTTAAACATCGTATCACGGAGCCTTCTAACTCTTCTCTCTTCTCCAGGTGGAGCAGCGGCCTCACGCCGGCAACCCCCGGACAACCACACCTCAACCACGCAGTATGGTTTGCCTAACTCCGGCTTAATTCCTTAATCAATAACAATAACAACAACAAATGTGCCAATACGCAATGTGCAAATGTACTGCGCAAAGATCGCTAATAAAGTGCAAAGTGCCATCAATACTGTGTGTTGTTTCTTAAAGTGCAATGAGCCCAAACCCTTGTGCAATATTTACAACACAACAGCCGTCCATCATGAGTAACGAAGGGCTCTTCGTTACAGGACCGTTCTGATCAGCTGATAGTAACAACATGAAGGCCTGACGATCAGAGCCTGAGCGTGCCGTCCAAACAAACACTGAAGGAAGATTTCAACTCAAACTGTCCCTCAACTTCTTAAAGAAGTAAAGACTTGTGCACTTAAAGTAGGCAGATCCTTAATTGGTGTGAAGGACACTGCAGTTTCCACCCATTGGTTCATTACACAAACTGCAGAGCGTTCGCTGTAGAGGTCGGCTGATGTCTTTTTTTCGAAGGGTGATGCCGATCCTGCCGATCGGACAACAGGTCAGCCAATACATAATTACATTTGATTAATCAAATCCAATCTACTCTATGGTAATTTTAGTCAGTAAGATGCTTTAAAGGTGACATATCACGCTTTTTTCATCAATATATATTGGTCTAAGAGGTCCCCAAAACATGTCTTTAAAGTTTATGCTCAAAAAAACACTTTGAAATCAGATTTTGGCATGCCTGAAAAGCCCTCTTCTTCAGTCCTCCTCAGAACACTCTGTTTTACCTCTGACCACGCCCCCTCAGGAAGTGGATGTGCGTCGGCTCTCCAGCACGTTGATCTAATGTTTACATGTTGGCTGAATATACACGGCTGCTCGGAGATCGCGTTACTTCAACCCTCTGAATCTGATCCAGAATCTGATCCTGACGGAGAGGCGCCTGCAGCAGGACCTTTAGTGTTTCTTGTTGTTTTATTTATCAGTATGTCAACGTGTGTCTTGATACACAGCCACGAACATGTAGCTATGTGGCTATGCTAATTAGCGCTAACACTTATCCATGACAAATAAAAATCATCCACTAGATCTTCAAATCTGCAGACGTGGGGAGGAAAATCGACCTTTGTGTTTATTAAGACAGCCTACAACTAGCATGCCTCCCTCCTAAGCTCCTTGTTAGCACACATTTGTGCAGGTAATGAAAAACAGAGGAGGGATTCAGTATTATTTTATAGTCTATGGGCTGAACAAGCTCCGAGCTCTGACTCCGTGACAGACCGGATATTGTTGTTACGTAACAAAAACACTGAAGTCTGAAACGGCTCGTTTCACACACATTTACAGAAAGGTGTAGAAATCAAAACAGGGGCAGAATGGATTTTTTTCATTCTCAGGGGGTTTGTAGACATGCCAGGGACACATATTTCAGGTAAAGAACCATTAAAAAGTCAATTTTGCATGATATGTCACCTTTAAATGTTTTTTAATTAATCATGAAATATAAAAACAGACATGGTCAATATCTTAAATGAGTGTGTATTGTGATAGGTATCACATCGTGGCCTCTGTATCATGACTTATGTTGAACCTCATTGCAAAAGCAAACATTAACCCTCGCTTGACATCAAATTACAGTTTCACTCAGACTAAAACAATTTAGATGGCGTGCACGGCTCCAACATGCTGTCCAAATTGTTTACATACATGGAGCTTTTAGATGACTCACACAGCAGAAGCCTCCTCCCTCTTCATCCCCTGCTCTCTTCATGTTGTGTGAAGTAACGCTCCAAAAAGACCAAAACCACCCATAAGCTTTTACACAGTATACCAGATGTGTCATGTTTTTACGATGCATTATGTTTAGGGCGTAATTCAGTATCTGCTTTCATGAACATCATGTCATGGATGATAAATAACTCTAACTTTAAGTAGGCACTACAGAGGATAATTGACTGAAATGGTATTAGTGGTGAAGCCGGTGGCAGCGAGTGGCGCCAGGTCAGAAACAAATGAGGGGATCACAGAGACCCAACAAAATCCAATATATGAACATCACAACTCCACAAGACTCAACAAATGGCTCCATAATGAGACAACCTGAAACATAACAATACAATATGAAAAGTAGCATTATCAGCATCATTAAATCTTTGATTAATCATTAAAGTTACTAACCATAGACTTTTCTGTAGTCCCTGAGCTCCCTTGTCTCGTAGGTTCCTCTGGATCTCTGCCCCTCTAGAGCACAACGCTCTACACCTTTTCATCGTACCTAAAGTCTCTAAAAGTAGTATGGGAGGTAGAACCTTCAGTTATCAGGCACCTCTCCTTTGGAATCATCTACCAGTCAGGGTCCGGGAGGCAGACACCCTCTCTACTTTTAAGAGTAGGCTTCAAACTTTACTTTTTTCCAGCTCTTAGTTATGCTGCTATAGGCGTAGACTGCCGGGGGGAACTGACACACTGGGATCCTCTCTCTCCTCTTCCTGTCCCATTAAAGTTACTAACCATAGACCTTTCTGGAGATCCTGAGCTCCCTTGTCTCGTAGGTTCCTCTGAGTTCCTCCTGCTGTGGACACTCTAGACTCCAGCGGCAACAGCTACTACTACTCGTCTCATCACTATCACTGCTACCTCTATCTCTTATTCTCTTATTCCTCAGCTCCCTAAAAGGTTCTTGGCCTTCTGGGAAAGTTGTTGACAGTCATTCAGGGCACAGGCGACACCAGGAGACATGTGGCAGTCACCTGCCAGGGTCCAGGAGGCAGACACCCTCTCTACTTTTAAGAGTAGGCTTCAAACTTTTCTTTTTGATAAAGCTTACAGTTAGAGCTGAATTAGGCTTGGACCAGCTCTTAGTTATGCTGCTATAGGCTTAGACTGAAACACTGGAATGCTGTCTCTTACTTTAACTCTTCCTGTCCCATTAAAGTTACAAACAATAGACCTTTCTGGAGTCCCTGAGCTCCCTTGTCTCGTAGGTTCCTCTGGATCTCTGCTGCTGTGGACATGCCAGACTCCAGCTATCATCTCTCTCTCTCTTCATCTCCCTCTAGCCCTCTTTCAGGTGTCAAAAATCAAAACAGGTGTTCTTTGCAAATAATTAATGGGCACCTTGGAACCAATCAGAATTGAGTATTCACCCACACACCATGGAAGAAATAAAGAATAACAAAGGAGGGGTCAGCAGCAGTGTCTACAGTGAGGTTTCATTAATCTGTATCAGCTGCTGCAGCTTCAGGTTCTATCAGTTCCAATAACCACACATCCAAAGAAGTGCAAGAGGTGTGAGGATGACAGGCTTCTCTTGGTGTATTACGAGGTCTGATAAAGTACGGTGTAGCAGGCCGTCCATCTGTTCTGTGTTACTACAGAGCTGTCTGGTAGCATGAATGGAAGGCCCACAACAGTAAAGACTGCAGGAGGACAGGAACCGCTGCTGGCCATGTTCGCTGCACTCCTCGTGGAAAACACCAGTAATGTGATTCATGGATCCGGGTTCCTCATGGTTTACTGGACGCTAGTGAATGCCTTAAACGCGGATTATAGGATTGAAATTCCTGTCTGTCTGTAGTAGACCAGAGCTTATGATTTGAAGGGAATTGTTTTGTCTTACTTTGAAATGAATACCAAGAACATGCAGCAGAACAGGGAGAACGTGTGAGACTGTGCACACGGCTACAACCACATATCACAGAGCAACCTGCTGAAGACTATGGATATCATTAAAGATCTGTGTCAATGACTTATGCTGCTAACCTAAAATAGATTTAAGCAGTGAGCTGGCATGGTGCCATTTTAAATGATGTAGATTACATTCAGCAGCAAGTTTGAGCAACGTTCGTATATTTATTTACTTTTCTGTGTTTGTCTTCATATGTATTATGGTTTATTTGTTAGGGACTGATACAGTACACACAGAGAACAGCCATCCAATGCAAACATGACAGTGTTCATAGTCAATGCTAAGTTGATCAGCCGGTCCCGTGAGGAGCTTTTGTGAGAATGGAAACAGAAAGTAAATAGAAAGCGTTTGGTCACATGCAGCGGTTTGACATCCTCTCTCTATCTGAGGAGCTGACGAGGCAATTTCACTATTTTCAATTCCTGATTCTATGCTGGGTTGGCAGTCTTTCAGTTTAGAAACCAGCTCCATACATTTGGGGACTTCCCGTTTATTGAAACAGTTTTTGAATCATGCTGGAGCATTGTCAAGCTTACGTGAGACTTCCACCAGATCCGTGTCGGAGCAGGACCGCCGGACAGCTGGAGTCATGTGACCGAGGTTTTCCCACGGCAATCACTGAATCAAGGATTCTCCTCCTCCTCTCCTCATCCATGTTGTCTTTATCAGCCTCTGAAAACCTCTGACTTGATGACTACAGGCCTGCCTCTGCTCTAAATGACATTTTTTTGGTCATAGTTAAGTGAAATACGATCTGGTGATAACACAGAGTGTTTTATTCTGAAAATGAACCGGATGTTTTCATTTTGTTTTGGTGAAACCTGACTTCCTGTCCCGCTCCATGTGCTCTGTTGAGATTGATGCGTCGTGCTCCGGCATCGGGCAAACATAGAAGTCTTGTGTATCTGATCCGGAGGGCTCAGACCTGCGGATCAGAGACGCAGCTGGAACGCAACGGAGCGGATCCAGTGGAAGTTAACACATTGACTAGAATAGAAACCTATCAGATCTGGTGCTGTGACGGAGCAGACACGGATCTGGTGGAATTTGACCTTTAGATTCACCTGTATCATAAGCAGCGCTCACATTTGGCCCATGGTCAAATGCAGAAGATGAAGAAAGACCTCCTTATAATGTGAATACAAAACTATAACCAAGGGGGGGTGACCGTGCTAGCTTCCCCCTCACCTTATAGGGATGGGCAATGATTTTCAAATATTCGTTCACTTAGTAAAAATCAAAGAGTTACTTCGAATATTTTCTCATTTTAAAAGAACCATATTTCATCGTTTTTACCGGTCCCTGGTTGTAATACAGTATTCCCACCAGACGGTGGCTATAGAGCGTCTTAAAGCTGTTTGTTAACCGCATTAAGGAACAGAAGAAGAATGCTAACTGCAGTAAAGACCAAAAAAAGAAGAAAATATTCTTGACAGTCACGGTGATTTGCTCTGTTTCTGAATCTCACACTTTCTCACACGTATTTCAGAGACTGAGCATGGCTGTAACATGTGAACACACACGCCACGCCACAGAAACACAGACATAAAGATGGAGACGGACGCTGTCAGTGCCCGCTACGAGCAGCACCTCATCCTGCTGCTGGTTAACGTGACTGAAACACAAACGGGACGTTAGCGGGACAGGGGTGTGTATGTGTGTGTGTGTTTGGGGGGGTGATTATTCGAATAATCCTCGAGTAGATGCCAATGATTATCGAATAGTATTTTGGCTTTTATGCCCATCCCTATTTTGGAGGCTTTTTTTTCTGTGAATAAAGATTTGCTAATAATTTACATTTTGTAAGTTAATCAGCCTTCTTGTTATTCTTGATGCATAATAATCAACGCTGAGCAACAAATGCTATGATATCACCGTTCCAGAGTGTAACCTCCTTTTCTTCTCCAACAACAACTGAAAAGAAACCTCTGGGTGTTTGTTTTGATTGGACTAAGTGATGTTGGGGAATAAGATCAACAATGAATGAATTGATAAACAGATGCAGAGAGAGTGAGACATTTCTGTTACAAACAAAGTCTGGGAGCAGAGAGAGAGAGAGAGAGAGCGTCTGAGTCATGAAGCTAAAAGTAGAAAACAGAACGGCTGGTTATACAGTCTTTATCAGCACTACTATCATTCTCCTGCAGTCAGGATGGCTCTGACCTTACAGCTTATGTAGGTCTCAGCACCTCAGCAACCCATGAGGACATCAAACTCTCCTGTCATCATCACTCTGACTTCTTCAATCACAAACAACTTCTTCTTTTTCAGATTTCAGTTTCCATTCATTTCAGGCTCCACCCTGCAGCACAAAACCCCCGACTAATGAAGACACAAACCATCCCAGACTTATGCAACACCTCCTGTATTCTGCACTCCCTGACGACACGGTGCATTTAAGGTAAACCCTGCTCCTCCTGCATGCCTGTGCTCACCCTCAACACACAAATGTAATCCAAGCTGCTGCTGCTGACAGACTGAACTGCTGCTGCTGATAAAACAGGCAGTAGATCAGGCTAGTAATATGTTTTCACACGTCTGTCTGTCTGTCTCTGTCTGTCTGTCTGTCTGTCTGTCTGTCTGTCTGTCTGTCTGTCTGTCTGTCTGTCTGTCTGTATGTCTGCCTGCCTGCCTGTCTCTGCTACGCCTTCAATACACACTTTGATATTGTATTGAACTCAGTATGATGTTGATGCAGGTTTTCAGGCACTAGCTCATACACTGTGTACATTCAGTTAATGCTTCTATAGTTTTAATTGGTGGTGGCAGTCAGCCAACCCTGCATAGAATCACAGTTGACTTAGCTGCATGTATTAAAGAAACTGAATCACACTGGAACACATGCATTAAGACATTAAGACCTCTGCTGAGGATTGCAGCATGTGAAGTCTCAAAGACATGCTGGCGCCTGATTGTAATACAGTATTGCCACTAGGGATTCAAATTTCAAGTATTCGATCTTTGGAAATTTTAACGATCTGTCAAAAACAATGCCAAATGCGTATTTTTCCCCTGAACCAAATTTTTTGGACACAATGTATATAACTGACCGTATTGAACAGCTACAGAACAAAGTCATAAAAGTGAAGGCTCCAACTTCAACATGGAAACTGAACAGAAACATATGTCAGACTCACAGTGTCAAGTTTTCTGTCTACTCCTTCTTATTGAGAAAAATAATCATGTGAATGTGGTCAGGTGTCAGCCGCAGCCCCCAGCTGAGTGTCTCCGCTGTGAGCAACACCTTCAGTCAGCTGATTCACATCCAAACATGCTTTAAACTTCAAACACCTCCCTGATAGATGAACCAAATATGAGACCACATGATGTTTGTTCCACGTAAGAGAAAATCAAAACAAAAAAAGTGAATGGAGCTGTTAATCCAGACTCCAGAAGAGTTAATGTGAATATGATTTCATTTTGAAAGGTTCAAGGTTCAAGGTTCAAGGTTTCTTTATTATCCCCGGGGGGCAATTTGTCTTTCAGTCAGCGGTGACACAAACAAAACAGTACAACACCAACATCAAAACATTCAAACGGTAACAACAACAACAGTAACAACTGGAAACAACAGTTATGCGGCATTGTTAAGCAGACTAGCTGCTGTTGGTACAAAAGAGTTCCTCTTCCTATTCGTCCTGCTATTCGGCATCGCGAGTCTTCGGCCTGAGGGAAGCCGGCGAAATTCAAAAAAAAGGGGATGGTATGGGTCAGCCACGATGGACCAGGCCTTGCTGAGGGTCCTGGCTCGGTGGAGGCTTGACATGTCAGGCAGGGGTGTGCCCGCAACCCTGCTGCATATCTTGACTATGGCCTGCAGTCTGTTTTTGTTTTTTAGACTCGTTGAAAGTACTAATTTCAATGTTTTTACCGTTGCCGGGTTGTAATACAATACTCTCACCAGACTATGGCGATAGAGCGTCTTAAGGCTGTTTGCTAACCGCATAGAGTAACAGTAGAAGAAGAATGCTAACCGCATTAAATAACAGAAGAAGAACGCTAACTTCATAAAATAGCAAAAGAAGAAGAAAACATTAGCGACAGTCTCTGGAAAAATGTGTGTAGTGGTCTGCATCACAGAAACACAGATATAAAGGTCCAGAGCATAGACTGTATAATAAATGGACGTAGTATCCATAACGTCACCCATCTGTTTCTGATGAGCTGTTCTGAAGCCAATAATCGGTGGGAGCCATATTGGAAATGTTGAACTCATCCAAACTTCTGTCGAGCAATTGTGATGTAAAGAGGCGGGCTTTGAGCCTCCTCGCCAACAGCTACAGTGTTCCCGCCTGTCAATCAAGTCAGCTGTGCCTCTCATAATGGAAAACTCGTAATCTTTATGTCCTCTGAACTGTAGCGTTAGAAAAAAAATTCTACCCCGGACAGTGTGTGCCACTTAAGGAAATGAGCTATCCAGACTACACTTGTGTTTTGAACCAGGCTGTAAACATGTTTATTTCTGCTGTAAAGATCGTCTTCTTTGAATGGGTGTGTATGTGGTTTCTGGTGTTTCTGCAGCCAGCCTCAAAAGGATACACGATGAACTGCAGTTTATAACACTTCCACATGGTCTTCATATTTTAAGACCGGAGGTTTCAGCTACAGATTTAATTTTTTTAGAACTCTGTATTTTCAAAGTTATTAAACTAATGACTTTTGCCCAAATAAGGACATACCTAACTTGATTGACAGGCGGGCACCCTGCTGCTGTTAGCGAAAAGGCTAAAAGGCCCACCTCTTTAACTCACACCAGCTCACATGAAGTGGTTGTGTTCAGCGTTTCCAATATGGCACCCGGCTTCAAAAAAGGGCTTCACTAATAGATGGGTGACATCACAGATACTACGTCCATTGTCCATTGACAGGGTCGCCTGAAACTGGACTGTTTAATTCGATTGGAGGATTTCAAAACTAGGATAAAGGATGATCTGATCAGCTTGTGCACATGTTTTAAAGCTTAACACTGCTAATTTATAAATCAATGTAATAGTTACTAGCCACTGTATGTTTTGTCCTGTTCTATTTGTGAAACTTTTTATGCTGCTGTCTTGGCCAGGACTCCCTTGAAAAAGAGACTTTGTATCTCAATGGGACTATTCCTGGTAAAATAAAGGTTAAATAAAAAAAATTAAAAAATTGTTTTACACAGTCTATAGTCAGCACAGGACCAAGGTGAGCTACGTCCCCTTATTGATTCTGAGAATACTGAAGATTAATTTAGATTTTATAAACAGCAGTAGATAATTCCCTCCTGCTGACTCCCCCATTTACACAAAAGCTCATTTGCCTCTCTTAATACCTCTGCTGCAGTCTAATGGCTGATAACTCTGCCCCCTGCAGAGAGTCTCTATCAGAATGGGAAGGACTGCTCAACAGCTTCACCTTAACTCAACTCTATAAAGGAGGTTTGTGGCTGCGGCTCCATGTGCCACTGCTCCCTTAAAAAATGAAACGAGAGAGAAGGCAGAGTCTGATGAATGACTGGGTTAGTGTCATTCATGGTGATAAAACTACCCACATTTCCTTTGACTGCTTCACAGTGAAACTAAAAAGCTGAATGAACTCATAGCGGAGTGACATGCTGGAAAATTTAAGCGGTACAAATGTCTAACAAAGGACAGTCCAGCCCTGTCACTGTCTCTCTCTCTTGGAGGTTTAAGGAGACAGCAAAGCAAAAACAGGAGGAGGGAGATCAAAATGTATTGTGTTTTTAAAAGTAGACTTAAGACTCTCCTTTTTAATCTGGCTTTAAACTTGGGACTTATTTCCTTTAAAAGCCCTGGACTGCATTATTATCATTATGACCATTGTTTTAGCATAATTTGTATTTATTTTATTTCATTCTATCTTATCATATCAGATTTTATTTGTATGTTATTTAATTTTTCTGGTATTTATCTAATTTTATTTTAATGATTTTATTATAATGGTTATATTCAATTTTATTTGTATATAATTTCTGTTGTTTCTTCAACTTTTATTTCACTTTATTCTATCTATTATATTTTATTTTTCAGGTATTTCTCCAAATCTATATGTATTGTATTTTATTCTGTCTTATATTATATTTTATTTTTATATTAATGTTTTTGGTATTTGTCAAATTTTATGTTAATTTATTGTATTTTATTGTATTTTATTCTATCTTATTATATTATATTATATTATATTATATTATATTATATTATATTATATTATATTATATTATATTATATGTTTCTGGTATTTATCGGATTTATTTTATTTTAATAATAAAATCAATCAAAATTATTTTTCTGGTATTTATCTGATTTATTTTATTTATTTCATTGTAATTATTTTATTTTATTTTCTGATATTTCTCTAACTTTATTTTATTGATTTGATCGTCATGAATTTATTTTGAAGTATTTTATATCCCTTTCTTTTCCTCTCTTACCTCTTGCTGTTTTTTTCTGTCTCTCTGTTCTTTGTGAAGCTCTTTGGGTTGCATGCTTGAATGTATGAAAGGTTATATATAAATAAAAATGTGTTGAATTGAGAGTTGGAAGTGATCTACGTAGAGTCCAGACCAAAATGATCTTTGTAGACTGAAAACATTTAAAATCAGTAAATGACTAAATGAGCATTTTTCTTTTAGTTCTTTTTACTGAACTACATCTGTCACTTCATCATCATGAATATCTTGAAACACCAAAGTCAAACTCTTCTTGTGTTTCTGCTTACTTGTGTTCTGGGGCAAACTCACATCTGACAAATCTGTGATTTGATCTTTGATTGATTGCAAATAAAGTCCTTTGTGGGGGCTTAGTGTTAAACCTAACTCGCTCTAATCATGCACTGTTTAGTGCTGCAGGATTACAACTGCCACCAGTTTGTTTGAAGTGGACGTAAACAGCAGCAACTGATTTATGTGTCCTCAGTTGACCTCTTTAACTGACCGGCCTCTGCTACTTCCAGAAAGAAGGAAGTCAGGTGAGCAGACTCGAGCTGTTTTTAAACAACAAAGTGCCTCCATGGTGAGAGAGCGTGAGTTTGGTTTGTGAAAGAGAGAGTTGAAGGCTTCCTAACCTTCCTCATGTTAAACAGACACGACAGCTATTTTACATCAAGCTGATTCATTCATTGAAAACTATTGATCAAAGTGTTTTTTATTTAACACGCCTTCACATTACAATACAACAGGTGGCTGTATGTGACCCGTTATTACCCAGCAACAATCCCCGGTCTTAAAATATGAAGCCCATGCAGAAGTGTTATAAACTGCAGTTCATCAAGGGTCCACTAGAGGCTGGCTGCAGAAACACCTGAAACCACATACACACCCATTCAAAGAAGACGATCTTTACAGCAGAAATAAACATGTTTACAGACTGGTTCAAAAGACGAGTGAATTTTTTCAGAACGTGGCGATTTTGAGATTCCGAGTTTTCCATTATGAGAGGCACAGCTGACTTGATTGACAGGCGGGAACACTGTAGCTGTTGGCTAGGAGGCTCAAAGCCCGCCTCTTTACCTCACACTAAGTTAGGTTGAGTTCAGCATTTCCAATATGTAATATACAGTCTATGGTTATTACACAGAGATTAGGAACACACGCAGTTGCAACAAGTGACGACAATGTAAAGGATATACTGTACTTAAACGCGCATGTCTTCATCATAGTGTAGAGGAATACAAAGCAGGAGTAGCTGCAGCTCACGTTAGCACAAATAAAACAGAGAGTGCTGAGGTGCTGATGTGAGAACTGCAGAACATTAAGCAGACAAACAAAGCTGAGGCCAAGTCACTCAATTCACAGCACCTGATGACCGACCTTGTTTCAAACTATCAAACAGAGACCTGAGTCACTGCCCTGTAAGATGTAAACTCTACACACTCATGAGATTGAGGAAAGTTGTATCACAGACTTCTGATTGAATCATCAGAGTACATGATTTCAGATAGACTTGGTATATATAGAATATTTATATATATATATATATTTGAAATTCATAAAACTATCAGCAGAATATTGGTAAATTAGTAAGTTTTAAAAGTTAATTATTGTAATCAGCAGGGCGGCCGATTATGATGCGATGACGGCCTAGATCTAAATCAACGAGCTATAATAAATGGAGCCAATGGATCAGGTGCCATATTGGAACTTGATTTCTGTCAAGGTAGAGTAAGGTAACAGCTCTCTAACAGCTACAGAGTTTCCGCCTGTCAATCAAGTCAGCTGTGCCCTAAAATGGGCAAAACTCGTACTCTTAATATCTTCTGAACTGCCACGTTATAAAATAATTCAACGATAGTGCCGATAGAGAAATAAGCTCTTCAGATCTAAACTGTTTTTTGAACCAGGCTGTAAACATGCTTATTTCTGCTGTAAAGATTGTCTTCTATGATTTGGTGTGTATGTGGTTTCTGGCTCTAGCGGACGCTCGACGAATTGCAGTTTATAACACTCCTGCATGGGCTTCATATTTTGAGACCGGAGGTTGCCGCTTGGTGACGTCATGGATACTACGTCCAATAATTATACAGGCTATGGTTCAAGCACATGTAAGATCTGTGTTCAAGCTGTTCTTGTTGTGAATGAGACGTTTTTATTTATCTATTTTCTTGACTCCACTATATCTTTAAATAGTGCAGTTTTATTTAAAGGAAGACTCCATGCTCCCTTCATGTGTTTTATTGTCATGAACTGGAGTAACACTGAGTTGTTAATGTAGTACCTGTTTCATTGCCTGAGCAGCTGTGTAGTGATATGTTCACACATGCCTGATACAAACCAGGTAGGAGTAATGGAGTGCATGAAAGAGGGATCAGATAACCCCTGTGATTAAACAACTTTAACAAAGGTAATGTTAGTGTTGGTGTGTTGTTCAGATCTGCGTGAAGCAAGGGAGAGCGACACAAAAGCCTTTGTCGGGTTCAAACATTTGCACGTCACATAGTGAAGAACACTGATTTATACACCGAGTATAAGATCAAAATACACAAACGTTAGGTCATTGATGTTTTTTATCCTGAGTATATGAACAAATGAACAAACGTTAGGTCATTGATGTTTTTTATCCTGAGTAAATGAACAAATGAACAAACGTTAGGTCATTGATGTTTTTTATCCTGAGTATATGAACAAATGAACAAACGTTAGGTCATTAATGTTTTTTATCCTGAGTATATGAACAAATGAACAGACATTAGGTCATTAATGTTTTTTATCCTGAGTATATGAACAAATGAACAAACATTAGGTCATTAATGTTTTTTATCGTGAGTATATGAACAAATGAACAAACATTAGGTCATTGATGTTTCTTATCCTGAGTATATGAACAAGTGAACAAACGTTAGGTCATTGATGTTTCTTATCCTGAGTATATGAACAAATGAACAAACGTTAGGTCATTGATGTTTCTTATCCTGAGTATATGAACAAATGAACAAACATGAGTTCATTGATGTTTTTTATCCTGAGTATATGAACAAATGAACAAACGTTAGGTCATTGATGTTTTTTATCCTGAGTAAATGAACAAATGAACAAACGTTAGGTCATTGATGTTTTTTATCCTGAGTATATGAACAAATGAACAAACGTTAGGTCATTAATGTTTTTTATCCTGAGTATATGAACAAATGAACAGACATTAGGTCATTAATGTTTTTTATCCTGAGTATATGAACAAATGAACAAACATTAGGTCATTAATGTTTTTTATCGTGAGTATATGAACAAATGAACAAACATTAGGTCATTGATGTTTCTTATCCTGAGTATATGAACAAATGAACAAACGTTAGGTCATTGATGTTTCTTATCCTGAGTATATGAACAAATGAACAAACGTTAGGTCATTGATGTTTCTTATCCTGAGTATATGAACAAATGAACAAACATGAGTTCATTGATGTTTTTAATCCTGAGTATATGAACAAATGAACAAATGTGAGTTCATTGATGTTTTTAATCCTGAGTATATGAACAAATGAACAAATGTGAGGTCATTAATGTTTTATCCTGAGTTTATGAACAAATTAACAAACATTAGGTCTTAAAACATTTGTTCATATAATCAGAATAAAATACTCAGGATAAAAGAACATGATTAAATGTGGACTTTTAGAGTTCCTCTTGTGGTTTCATTGCAATTTCAACACAGCATGCAACATCTGCATCACTGTATGTTTATTCCCACATTAAAAAATGACACTGAGTATGACCTCAGTTAACTCCAGCAGCATATCATCATCCAGGTACTTTACTTGGTGTGGTGAAAGCTGTGTGGGGAAGCGAGGAGAGGAGAGAAGAGGAGGGGAGGGACATATAAAGGCTGCATAATACTCCCATATGGACTAACACTGGATCTTTAGGGGGTATACTGACATTATACTAATTACATGCTATGTGTAGGATGTCATGGCGCCAGAATGTGAGCCTGTTGGAGTAACTTTCATGTCCAGTGTTCAGTGGAACACCATGTAAGAGACTGCTGCTGTGTGACTGTAAGTTCACAGCAGGACATGATCAGATGTGCTCCAGCTGTACTGACTGCACAGTAAGTTGTCGCAGGAGAGTAATACATGTCACAGTCACATTATGTGGACTGTAGTCTTCGAGAAAAGAGCAGCACAATGTTCGACTTCACAGCACACGGAAGCCCGTAATTCAGCATGACATTAATTGGGAGCTTGTTAACACAGTAAATGCTATTAAGTGGGTTATTTATAGTGGGTCATGGCTGTTACTGTACTCCTGAAAGGCTGCCCGGAAAGGAAACACAGCTAATGACATAACATTGTACAACCTTGTCAGAAGTATTCACACCCGGCCATGGAGTTACGGTATCTAGTGGCATATTCACACCGGTGTGACTGAGACACACTCACCCAAAAGGGACGCTCAGGTCCGCACAGTCTCTCCATCTCCGAGTCCGAGACCCTCCGGAGACTCTGTGTCCCCTCTACAGGTCCAGCCGCTTCTCAACGACCTGCTTTCCGAGTCCTTCGCTGACAAAGCCGCGCGCTCACTTGTCACATGCCACGCGGACAGGTAAGTGCTACGGTTGCCGTGTCTCCCCCTCCACGAACAGTGTGGACAGACCTGCGTCAGGGAACGGCTCCGGTCCTTCCGCTCTGCAGAGAGAAAGAAAAGTCATCCGGAGTCAGAATCATTTCTACGAGAGGCTGTCGTGATCAGGCAGGGCGGGGCGGGGCTTAACGAGGCCCCGCCCCCTCTCTGGAGCTCTCTTTCCTGCTAACTTTGGAGCAGCAGCAGCACACACTTCCACTTAAACAGCACACTCAACATGACTCAACAACAAACAGGCATGCTTTAATGCTGAGTCACGTCTCTGAGGTGGTGAGGGGTACGGAGGATTAGAGCCATTGAAAAAAAACTAATTAAGGTCAATTTTTTTATTATTATTAATATTTTAATGAAAAAAGTCAGAATTCTGACTTTCTTTTTCTCAGAATTCTGACTTTTTTCTCATAATAATAATAATAATGAAAAAAATTGGACCTTAAGGTTTTTGTTTTTTTCAGTGGCCCTAATCCTCAAGACATCTTTTTAGTGACAGGGTTCATGGCTCAGAGACAGTTTTATGACAGCCATCACAACACTAAACACCGACAAAAAGCTGACATAAACTATCCACTCATGTGCAATATTTATATTTATAACTTTGCAATAATATTGATGTCAAGTGCAATACCAGGAACTGTGAAAACTTTTCATATATTTATTTATTCATTTATTTATTATCTAATTCAAATTGTAGTCACTTTTATTCTATTTTATTTATTTATGTACTTATTTATTTTATTTTTTAAGTGTAGCATCTTATTTTCTTTTAATGGTTTAATATTCTAGTGTTTTATTATCATAGACATTTATTTTATTTTGGTAAGATTAATTTCCTGTGCTGTTTTAACACCTTATTTTACCTCCAGTGTTTCCTCATTAAGGTATCATGAGAGCATTTCCTCAGATCGTTCAGCAACTTTTTTTTTATTTTAATTTTATCTATTTATTTATTTATTTATTTATTTATTTATTTATTTATTTTATTTGTATTGTTTTTATTACTATTGTTGCATATATTGTGTTCTTAACCTTAGGATTGTGGGATGGGTTTGGAGTTGGGGCTGGGGTTGGAATTAGGATGGGGGGGTCTAGTTTATATTTTTTTCTTAATTTATTCTATTTTAAATTGTTTTTACATACAGCACTTTGTGTTACAATGTCATTGTATGAAAAGTGCTTTATAAATAAAGTCTGATTGATTGATTATAAATTAAATACTTAAAAATGAAATCAAATAAATACAGTAAAATTGATAAGATAAGTAAGAGTGGAAAGAAATGTTAAAAATAAGGTAGAGTTAAAAAGATCAGATGAATACAAGAAATAAATAGATAAATAGATAATAAAGATATATAAATGTTGAGCAATGATTTTGAAAATAATACAGTCCAGGACTAAAAATAAATTGCTCCAAATTAAAAGCTAGATTAAAAAGGTAAGTCTTAAGTTTACTTTTAAAAACACCCAGAGAGCTTGCCGTGTTGATGTCCAAAGGAAGAGTGTTCCATAGCTTAGGGGCATAAAAACAGAAAGCGAGCTCTCTCTTTTTATGAGACACACGAGGAACATTTAAAAGGGAAGTATTCGAGGACCTCAGTGATCAAGCTGGCACATAAAATGACAGGATATCTGTGATGTATGGACGAGCAACGCTGTTAGGAGCTTTAAAAACAAGCAAAAGAACTTTAAAATCTAAAAGAAACAGGGAGCCAGTGCAGAATTTTTTAACTTTCAACAAAGTAACAGTAATGTATTAGAGTGATGACTGAAAAGGCATATCCAGAACAAAATGCTTATTTAAATCTAGCCTACATTTTCTATCTAATTCAGCTTCCAAAGTGTAAAGAAAACAACAAAACAAAACAAAAACATGTAAATCGTGAACTCTTATAGACTTCAAAAACTGCATTGAAAGCCATTTAAATAAAAAAACAAAAGTGAATCACAAGCTTTTAAATGAATACTGGCATCACTCCACAATTTAACCCCAAATTATATTAGATTAAACAATATTCTGTTTCCCATTATCTTCAAATTTTCTTCCTCACTTATTTAGGGTGCAAGCAACGCCCCCTATGGACGGCCAGCGCCCCTAGTATTTACCTAAACTGCCTATGGCAATATCAACGTTCAATTTGACTTTCTTTTTGAAATGCCATATAAAGTATATTTTGTTTCCTTTCCCAACATTTCTACTTTAATCTCAAAGAGATTATAACTACTCATGATGTAAAAAGGTTGACATATAAAGAAAACATCACAATTTACTCCCAACATTTTTTGCTTCAGTGTCAAAACGGAAAATGTTCTCTGCTCATGTGTATTTTTTTTCTCATTCCAGGCCCTGAAACTTTCCTGTTGGGTTGGGATTAAGACACAGGATTCTAATCACTAATGTATGGGTGTGAGAGGTCACAGCTGGCTGGCTGTGTAGAGAACTACACAAGATGTGTTACAAGATGAATGTGTGGCAGTGTACTGACTAATCCATTCTGAAAGTACTGAGCTAGCATAGATTAGTAAAGACATAAGGCCTCCTACTCAGTCACACTGACTTGCAGACACACTCACACATATGTTATCCCTTCGCCACACCTACTGAGTGAGTAACTCAACTGATCAACATTTGGAGAATAGTGCTTTAAGAATGACTTATACATTGTAATGCAGAAAAAATAAATCTAGCTTTCTTTAAAGCTCCTGTACAACTTTTTAGTTATGAAACAACAATGATGCTGATGTCCCTTCATGAGATATAATAATAATAATAATAATACATTTTATTTATAAAAGCGCTTTAAAAGGTTCTCCAAGCGCTTTACATGAAAATACAATTATACAATAGGAAGCAAAAGGAGAACAGTGCAAGAAAGCAAAGAAAAGCAAGGCAGCAAAATAAAACAAAACAAGAAAAAAAATCAATCAATTATAGTTTAAAAGCCTTTGTAAATAGGTGTGTTTTGAGTCCGGATTTGAATTTGGTGAGTGAGGGAGAGAATCTGAGGTGTTGGGGGAGAGAGTTCCAGAGGGTGGGGGCAGCGACAGAGAAGGCCCTGTCCCCCCAGGTTCGGTGCTTGGGTTTGGTGAGAGGGGTGAGGAGGTTGGCGTTGGTGGAGCGGAGGTTGCGGGAGGGATTATATGGCTGCAGAAGGTCAGTGAGGTAGGAGGGAGCTAGGTTATGGAGGGCTTTATAGGTGATGAGTAGGATCTTGTACTGTATTCTGAAGGGGATGGGAAGCCAATGGAGGTTCTGGAGGACTGGGGTGATGTGGTCTCTGGAGCGGGTATGAGTGAGGAGGCGTGCAGCTGAGTTTTGTATGTATTGTAATTTGTTGAGGAGGGTGTTGGGTGTACCGTAGAGGATGCTATTGCAGTAATCGAGTCTTGAGGTGATGAAGGCGTGGATGAGAGTTTCAGCTGCTGTGAAGGAAAGGGAGGGGCGGAGACGGGCGATGTTTTTGAGGTGGAAGAAAGCTTTTTTTGAAATATTGTTAATGTGTATTTGAAAGTTAAGTGACTGATCAAAAATGATACCAAGGTCACGGATGTGGGTGGATGCTGAAACAGTGGATTTATCAATAGTGAGTGAGAAGTCTGGGCAGGTGGAAGTGAGGGATTTTGGGCCTATGATGAGAATTTTGGATTTGTTACAATTGAGTTTGAGAAAGTTTGTTTGCATCCAGGAGTTTATTTCAGTGAGGCAGTTTGTGAGGGTGGTGTGGGAAGCAGCGGTGATGGATGTGGTTGAAATGTAAAGCTGGATGTCGTCGGCATAACAGTGGAAATGGAGATCAAAGTGGTCGATCGCCAAAAAGTTGAAACACAAAGGAGGACAAACGGTGGGGCAACAAGGGCGCTATAGGCGTTGGCGGAAAGTTTGGTCAAAAAACTGTTTAAAATGTCAATTTTGACAGCGTTGCCGGAGCCTTGTCGGAGCGTGTCACCTCCGTGGTTGACAGCCTAGCAATAGGCTTACAATGACATTGTAACACAAAGTGTATAGAAACAAACACTGCTTGAACGTTCCTCACAGGAGCTTTGAGCCATTATCAATCAAACAAACAAACTTTATTTGTAAAGCACTTTTCATACAATTATATTGTAACACAAAGGGCTGTACATACAAATAATAATAGGAGTAATAAAGTAAAATCAATTAAAAATACAACAAAAGAAGAACACCCAGAGTACGGACTAGTCCTTCCATGTTTGTAAAAGCATCTTGAGATAACGTTTGTTGTGATTTGGCGCTATACAAATAAAGATTGATTGATTGATTGATTGATTGATTGATTGATTGATTGATTGATTGATTGATTGATTGATTGATTGATTGATGGATTTAAGAAGACTCCCCACTTTCAAACCCACACCACAATCTATATGCAAGGTTATGAACATGATATATACAATAATAACAATAATCATAATAATATTGAAAATAATAATAATAAAAAACAATAATAATAATAATGATAATAATAATAAAATAGAAAATAAAAAAAATAATAACAATAATAAAATAAAATAAAATAAAATAAAATAAAAATGATAAGTTGCTGACGAACCATTAAGTACCGCATCAAATAAAAAGGTACTTGAATGGTTTCTATACAGTACAAAAAATAATAGATTTGGACACTTTTATTATTATTTATATTAAATAATGTTTAATTTTTTTATGTACTACAATTTGAGCCACATGGCTGCAAATGCACCCTTTTATTATATTCTATGTCCAAAATATTAAAGGCAGTGCGACAGTCATGATCAATACACGATCCTATGACTGAAGCAGCAGCATAGAATTAAGCTACTTTCATTATTCACAGCTGGGACCTGTCAAAAGTCTCATTTGAACAAAGACATGATGTCAATCTATACCTCACTGTACATTCAACCAGCAGAGTTATAATATCCTGTGACAATCCATTACAACCTCAGCTGCCACCAGTGACTGAAATAGACTGACTCAGACAGGGAGCTCTGGTCTGTACAGCTGGGCCTTCTCCTCCTGGACAGCGTGGAATAACTCTACTGTAGTTCAGACACACTTGGCAGCCATTGGACTGCTCTGTATCCTACACTTGTCTGTTCAGTCTATTCTTATTAGGATGAGGGATTAAAGCCGATTAAGGGTCAATAAATCCCAACCCTTGTGTGTCAGGTGAACAGAATATTTACCTGAACTGCATTACAACATGTCAACAAATGAAACCTCCATCTAATCACAGCCTTAGATGATCTTTCGCCCGAAATTAAACATCTCCCGAGGTTACAAGCAAGGACACTCTGGAGTCGGATCACTCGTTGCCAAAAAGTATTTTAAGCAAAATAGAGCTGTGGCCACAGAAAGCCAGAGGCTATCTTAACCTCGTTTCACATTAGAGAAAAGGGGCTTGCAAGGCCAAACTTCAAAAAGCTTACATCATGTGACCTGTGTCTTCTCAGATCCATGTCTCTGTACTGAGGCCTGAGAACCAGTTTGCTGCCCTGTGGATACAACCACCTTCTTCATCCTTATATTTGGTCAAATGTGTTGTTTTCTTTCTCTTATTTATTTATTTATTTAATTATGGATTTATTTATTTATGGATTGATTGATTTAAAGTCTGTAATCTGATTATTGTGATTAGTGAGCTATAACACTGAATGAAGAGGTGGTTCAAACAGCACATAAATGAGACTACAGCTGCAGGACAATCACTGGATTTCCTCCATGGTGTTATATTAACTTCAATGTTCTTGCCATGAAGTGTGCATTTAAGAGCTTTATACATTATTTATGTTCAGATAAACATTTGAATATTCTGTCAGAAAAAGTGTCATTTCAGTTATCTCTTATACAATGTATGATTTATAACATTTAGCTGCTAGATACACACACGTTTATCATACAACAACTCTGTTATCAACATTAACACATGGACTTACTTTGTTTGGGCCTTCCACCATCACTCTAATTAAAACCTATTCAAAAATGATTCCACATGAGACTGAAACAAAACTACAATCACAACTTTTGAGCTGTACATTTCAGTGTTGTGTATGTATTATTTATTTGTTTGTTTGTTTGGCCTTTAACTTTTCAGATAGGACAGTGGATAGTGTCAAGATATGGAGACAACATGTTGAAGGCTGTAGCCGAGCTGTAACGATGGCTGGGCCTTAGGGGCACTCACTCCAACCACTGAACCACTAAACCAATATCTCCATACATTTCACTTTTCAAACATGTTGCAATAAAAGCCACTGATATAAGCTATACGTTGCTTCATTTGAATTGTATGCCGCTAGTTTAATGATTTAAAGTCAAATGATGTAAATATGAACAGCACTGTTCAATGTTTTCCTGTTGTGTCTGCATGTGTCTTCCTTAACATTTCCTTATTGCTGCTTCCTGATTGTCTTGCTCCATGTATTTTATGTCCATGGCCACTTTCCCAAATATAGTAGCTCCATAAGTAGCTTTTAGTCATTTTTAATCGTATGGTGCTATCAGTACTATTCTGTTCTTATCTTGTTTTGTTTGTGTTTTGGTTTCTCCTCTCCCTTATTATTTTTTCCTTTATTTTTGTGTTTAATCTTGATCTTTTCAGGGAGCCTTTTTAACATCTGGCAAGGGACTACGGATGTAAACTAGCCTTTTGGCTAATTCTGGCATATTACCGAGGTGTTAGTTAATATACATGGTCTTTTTAAATGAAATATAAAATACATTTAAAAAAACCTCTGGACAATAAGTAAATAAAACAACCTTTCTTTTTTCCTCCCCAAAGATCTGTTTATTTGATTTTTTTCACATTATATATCAATTTATACAAGTAAGGGAAGTAATGTTTTTAATGTAAAAGAGGACAAAAATAAGTAGATATGGGGACAAATCCATTAATGAAAATAAGAATGATAATGATAATGATAATGATAATAATAATAATAATAATAATAATAATAATAATAATAATAATAATAATAATAATAATAATAATAATAATAATAAACAGACATATAAAAATAATGAACACCACATGTAATAAACTAATACTTCATCCAGAACAACAGAACACGGTCTTCCCTGAATTCAGATACTGTGCCACAGAAAGGGTTCAGTCCTCAAAGGTTCAAGATGAAGAGAAACCAGTCTATAATATAAAAAAGAAGAAACCCAAAATCTGCCACCAGCTTCTTTAAGTTGGATCTTGGAACAGCAGGGTTTTTATAAAATCCAAGAAAGTCTGCCATATCTAAAAAAAAATGGTTTGTGGATCGACCCGGACTATGCCTGATCGTTTTTAACCTACTGAAATGAAGAGCATCCCCGATCCAGACCTCATAGGATGGAGGAGAGGCAGACTTCCAGCAGAGTAAGATCCAAAGTCTGGCCAGCAGGGTAAGGAAGGCTACAAAATCAGGACCATTGCGTGAGGAGGTATCCCAAAAAGTGTGACTACTGGAGTTGGTGAAAGGATACTTGAAGTGCCCTTCAAAGAACATCAAAATTATGGGACCAGTGATTTTGTAGGGTTGAGCAGGACTAACGCATATTTCTTTTAGTCAGGGTGAACTCTTTTTATCAAGCTGAGCAGAGATTTCACAGTCACCACACTGAGGGACAACAAATACAGCAAAAAGAAATGTTTGATTAGTCTGCATGTTTCTTTTTCATGGAATCAATTACAGATAATGATTTGATCAACGGTGTGCTGAAAATATTGAATGCATAATGAAGCAATTCATCTTCATTTACATCAGAGGGAGTCTGTCACAACAGCTGCCAGCACAGCATCAGTCTGTATGCTGTGTGAGTTAACTTAAAATCTGCACATCAGGATGAAATACGAGTGAGTCCCAGCAGCACCAACACAGGCTCTAAGAATGAGATGTACAGTAAATATTGTCTATATGAAGACATTAATATGAATAAACATACAGGTCAGTGAGTAGGTCTATGTGAGAGAGGCCGACCATTTCACACTCAACTACATGTTCACTCAAATTTTGATTTATCTTTAAGAAATAATCTGACACTTTGCAGTTTTTCAAGAGATGATCTGACATGTGAGAAAGTCATCATCTAGCTGTCTGATTAATGACTGTGTTTCAGTACACAGCGTGTAAACTGAAACATGTTTGGACAGACATGAGGTTGTCGCTGTCTGAGGAGAGTCTGCTCTGTCTTATCTTGGGTTGCAGTGCACTTGATGGCAGTGACTTGAGTTCCTTATTATCAAAACACGTTTTCTTTTTCCATTTTTTACACTTGGATTTATGTCAATTGCATGTGTTCAACAATGCAGTGCAGCACTATTGTTGTGGTGCATGAAAAGCAGTGGTGGACAGAGTACACGTCTTCTATTCAAAGTACTTTTTAAAATATCTCTAAATGTATTTTCACAAAGCATGAGGTCAGTCAAGAATGCATGGGTGAACATTCTGCTCCGTTCTGTTTATCTAGAAAACATGATTTCATATGTAAAAAGTCTACCATGAAATCTAAACTAAGTTACTACAAGCACAGACAAGTTTACAATGTTCCTCTGGAATCAAAGCAGTGTGTTAGCTCCAGACCTCCACATGCTTTCTCAGGTTAGATGCTGATGTTTTGGAGGCTGTGATGAAGTTTGTGTGGTAAACAGATCAGAGATTTACAACAATACAAACAATCATTCTTGGTAGGTTTAAGATATGGCCGTGGTGCTCAGGTAGAGAATCATCATCCTTCTCATTCATAGCCATCATCACCACGACTAAATGAACGCACTGATCTGAAGAACGTTTGATCTACGCTCAACCACGGT